>NC_133620.1:459664207-459958629 GCF_048593235.1 Sminthopsis crassicaudata
CTTTTAAAAATCATCCCTCTGTTGTTTATATTACAAATTGATCCAGGAGTGTCTTTAAAGCTATATTACTTGTAGCATGACTTTCTCCTTTCTGTATTTACCTAGCCTACTTCCACTATTCTTCTGAACTTAATCTTCTTATGGGTCATTGCCACATAATACTAGAGTCCAAATGTGGTATTGTAGGTAATTGTAGAGGATACTTTTGTAAGTAATAGTAATTGATCATTGTAGAGGGACCAGCAGATCTGTTCCCTTTCTTGTTTGTTTTGTTGTCCTCCTGGTTTCATCCATACATGCTCTTGGAATCAATCAACACAGCTGAATCTTTTGCCAAGCTCGCTGCAGGTTCATTTTCTCATTTGTTTTTACAACTTTGTGACAAGGTACATCTTACGATCTTTAGTCAGCCTCCTGTATGATGGTTTATAAATGGAATTTGTATTCTAAATTGGCACTGGTTTTTGCTTCTCATGCCACCTTTTGGCAAATATTGTGTCTCCTGGCTAAGGAGATCTATCCTATTTCTGTAAGAAAAGATAAGAAAGTCAATGCTTTTACTTCTGTCTGTGTCCAAGTTTTCAAGATCAGCTGCTCATTTAAACAATGCGTTGATGCTATTCTAATTGCATATAAATGCGAGTGTTGTTATATCAAGGTTAAGAGAAAATTAATTTTCTGTCCTTTACAATGAGATTAGCCAAGTTTTAGTATAAAAAATTTGGCCACATAGGAAGTTGAGGGTCTAAGCAAGTTCTCCATCACATTTTGCTTAAAAAGCAAAATTCTCCCTAATCCATCTTACTTGTTTACCTCTGTTGACAAGCAAGTGAGGAGCAAAACCAAAAAGGTCAGCAATTCAGAGCACTTATAATAATGCCTGACAAGGAGGGAAAGTGGACAGGGCCAGATTGGGAAGAACTGATTAAAAAAGAAACTGCTTCAGATATTCACCATGGGCAAGAAGTCATGCTCACTTCCAAGGGCAGTTCTGGAAAAAGTTATGAAATTAGTCATTTTACCTTGGCAGTTACCTACTATATAACAACAACAATAATAATAATAGACGTTTTTAAGAAATGTGAGTTTAAAGGCAATAATATTTCATATGCACTAACTCATTTGATTTTTACAATATATCAATAATGCATACATTATGACTCCCATTTTACAGAGAAAGAAACTAAGGCTTGGGTAATTTAGGTAGTTATGTAAAGAAATACTAGATTTGGGATCCAAACCGAAGTCTCTTCTGGTTCCAGATTCAACATTCTTTCTTGATTCCTCTCAGTCTCTTATCTCAGACATCTATGAATGCTGAGGTCCAGACTGGCTTTATAATTCTTCACATACAATGTCCATTTTTTATCTTCATGGCTTTCCATGCTCTGTTTCCACTATCTAAAGTGCCCTTCCTGTTCACCTCCACCCAATAGAATTCCTAATTCCCTTTTGTTAGATTCTTACTCAAGTGCTAATGAGATAATGAGATATTAGATTCTTACTAAGTGCTAAGTCAGTAATTAACAATTCTCTAGTTCCGGCCTTTACTGGGAGTTTTACTTGTGAACTCCTGGGGAGGAGCTTGCATGCTTAGGAGGAGCAAGTTCATTGGTTGAAGTAATTTTTCCCAGAAGTCCTTGTGTTATCTCATGCCCATTCTCTGGGAGGAGAGATTGAGAGTCTTGTCTGGGCCACACTTGAGGTGGTTCACCGGAGGAAGAAGAAGTCACTACTCTGGACCAGAGTTGGCGGCAACTGTCTGGAGACAAGGGCTTTTTATAGGAAGAAGAATCTGTCCGAGAGATTTGAGTTGACACAGCAGATCTCCTCCCAGAGAACAATCAGCAGTCTCTGGAGTCAACAGAACTTTACACCCTTTAAATCTCAGATACAATCTTTGACACAAATTTTTCCTGAATCCCACACCTATTAATACATCCTTTCCCCAAAACCGTCTTTTATATGTTTTGCAAAAACTTGCATGTATGTATGTTTTATTCTTCTTCCTCCTCCCAACACAATGTAAGCTCCTTGAGAACAAGGATGAATTCATTTTGCTTTGGTCTTTATACCTATGTTGGGGAAGAGCAAGAGGCCTAGCAAAAAGTAGGCACTTGCTAAGTGTATATTGAATTGAATTACATTGAATCTTAACATCCTGAAATATTGAGCCAATGGAATTGAATATCACTTCAATGGTTGAGCAATGTCAAAAAAGCATTATAATCTGTACATTGGATTCATTTAAAACACAATCCCAATTATGAAAGGCATTGAATGTCAAGTTAAGGATTTTAAATTTGTTACTTTAGTCTCGTTAGTTTACATACATTTCCATAGGCTTCTCTGAATTCTTCATAATGGCTGTTACTTCTAGAATAATAATGATGAAGATGATGATATTAACCAGTATCTACCTAGCACTTTTATTTTATTTTATTATTACTTTTTGGCTGAGGCAATTAGGGTTAAGTGACTTGCCCAGGGTCACACAGCCAGGAAGTGTTAAATGTCTGAGGTCAAATTTGAACTCAGATCCTCCAGACTTTGGGGCTGGTACTCTATCCACTTCGCCACCTAGCTGCCCCCACCTAGTACTTTCAAATGTGCAAAATGCTTTATACACATCATCTCATTTGATTCTTACAATACCCCTGATAGGGAAGAACTATTATTATCTTTATTTTACAAGTACAGATTTTACCTTAAAGCTATGCAAGGTAAGATTACATGGCCAGAGTCACATAGCCAGTAAATGTCTGAGGTAGGATTCAAGTTCAGGTGTTCCTGACTCCAAATCCAGTGTTCTATTCATAGTCTACCTAGTGATATTATATTACATTCGTATGCCACAGTTAGTTTAGCCATTCTTCGATTACTGGGCACCTACTCTATTTCCACTTATTTGTTATCACAAAATGGGATTCATTAATGCCAACAGATAAATATTTTGGCATGTTTACAAAATGTTTCCTTTTGTCTTTCACTTTCTTGGGATCCTGCTTAGTGGTTGACTCTCTTAGTCAAAGGGTATGGACTCCTATTAGTTATTTTTTCCATAATCCCAAATTTCTTTCCAGAATGTTGGGCCAATTTACAGTTCCACAAACACTGTACTATTATGCCTGAAATATGGTCTTTTGTTCTTTTAAAATCCATGGCAATCCATTAAGCACCTCTGGGGGAAACCTGTACTTTCAGTCTGAAAGGCAATTTGCTTTGCTCAAGTTGCACCATTTGTCATAACAGAATGGACTTGAAGCCTCAGGACAAATTCTCTAGACCATAAACTGAACAGTGAGTGGGTAGGATGAGTGACTTGATCCCTTAAGTATTGGCCCCTTTTTCTAGGGCCCATTTATTGGAAGAGATGTCAGTTGCTTGTGAACCTGGTCACCTGATAATGAAGTTTGTTATTCTCAAGACCCCTAGGGAGAAAAACAGGTTTGCCTGTATAAGAACTCAGAGTCAGAAATTGCATTTTCTTCTATAGAAAAAAAAAAAAAGATTCCAAATTTGGAACAATACAGGGAATCTCAAATGCCTTCAGCATATTTTAATTTTTAAATAATAAGAAAAAACTGGTTCAAATGCATAATGAGTTAAAATGGAAATGGAGAAATTACCTGATAGAATTACAGCTTTAAAAAGGATCTTAAAAGTTATCTAGTCCAACCCTCAACACAATAAAGGAACTCTTGTAATTTCCCTGAAAGGTGGTTATCTATGATAAGCCTGACTGCTTCTAATGACAGGGAGCCTGCTACTTCAGAACTATTCATTTGGACAGCTCCTTATACTTGAGTCAAATCTACTTCCAAGTCACTCCACCCATCAGTGCTGGCTTTATCCCTTTTAGAAGACAGTAAAAAGCAAAACAAAACAAACAAAAAGACCTAATCTCTTTTCTCCTCGTATTTCTTTCTTTTTTTTTTCTTTTTTTTTTTTTTTTTTTTTTTTTTTTTTGACTGAGGCAATTGGGGTTAAGTGATTTGCCCAGGGTCACACAGTTTTAAGTGTCTGAGGTCAGATTTGAACTCAGGTACTTCTGACTTCAGAGCTGGTGCTTTACCCACTTTACCACCTAGCTACCCCTCTCCTTGTATTTGAAAGTCCTCCAAATATTTGTAGATTGCTACTATGGATGTCTGCTTCCTTAAGTCTTCTTGTCTCCAGCATTCAGCAATGTGCTTTGGTGCAAAGAATTTTGTATTTGGAATCAGAGGACGGCAGTTCAAGTCATTCTTTTACTGTTTACCAGTTTACTTCTGCAAATTATTTCATCTGTCAAATGAAGGAAGTTAGATCTAATGGCTTCTAAGGTCATTTCCAACTTGAAAACCATGAGAGTCCTGTGAACTTAGCACAATACTCCAGATGTGTTCTGGACAGAATACAGCGAGAATATCATCATATTTTTATGAATGCCATACCCCTTTATTAGCTCTTATGGAAGTGAGACTTAACTTAACTTAAATTTGAAATCCACTGAAATTGCTAGGTATTTTAAAAAAATTAATAACATTCATTTTACTTGCAAAATCCTTTGTATTTCATATACCATATCTTATTGATCCTTGAGATTGGAAAGGGCAGATATAACCCACCGTTTATAGATAAAGAAACTGGAACTCAAATATCTGAAATGACTTGGCTGAGGTCACATGGCTAGAATATAGCAGAGCCAAAAGAAGAACCCAGATATTCTCAATCACAGAATATCAAAGCTAGAAGGTCCCTGAAAGTTCATATACGTGCCATTTCTCTCTTATGAGTACTTACAGAGTAATCTGTTTTCTTTTAAATGGAATAGGGTCTTTGCTGCTCTCTACTTATAACAATCTCATCTTCCTTCAGGATTCATCTTAGATGCTACCTTTTACTTGGAGTTTTCTCTAATCTTCTTGGCTCCTAATGATCCTTCCCTGTTCATATATTCATAGTCTGGCTCCTGTATGGGCCACTCCTTTCTTCCCAAGACAATATCTAGTTTTCAACTTAATATTTGTATACATGTCATATTCTATACATCCTTTGAATAGAATGTAAACTTATTGAATCCCAAAAATGTTTTGTTTTTACCTTGATCACTCCAGTGTTTTATACATTGACTGTAAACAATTAAACAAAATTCATAATTATTTAGCAAAATAATAATATGGAAAATCCTAAATAGAAATACAAATATAGGAGGTGATGTGTGGGAGTGGACTTGTTATTGTCTGTAATTGTTAATTACTCCCAAATCATAAAAGAAAACTTAAAAGACTGTTCCTTTCACATGATTGTCTTTGTTGGTTTGGTGAAAAAGTTGACTCTTGGATATTTGGGAAAGAGTCCAAAGACAACTCTAGACCCTCATCAGAGAATTAGCCCTGTGGCTGGAGTCCTCTCTTCATCACAAGATCATTGGAACTGGCCTGAATCATCTCGTTGTTGGAAAGAGTCAAATCCATCGGAATTGATCATCGTAAAGTCTTCTTGTTGCTGTACATGTATGATGATCTCCTGGTTCTTCTCATTTCACTCAGCATCAGTTCATGTAAGTCTCTCCAGCTCTCTCTGAAATCATCCTGCTGGTCGTTTCTTACAAAACAATAATATTCCATGACATCCATACAATTTGTTCAGTTATTCTCCATCCACTCAGCTTCCAGTTCGTGGCCACTACAAAAAGGGCTGCCACCAACATTTTTGCACATGTGGATTCTTTTCCCTTTTTAATGATCTCTTTGGAATATAAGCCCAGTAGAAACACTGCTGGATCAAAGGGTATGCACATTTTGATAGCCATTTGAGCATAGGTCCAAATTGCTCTCTAGAATGGTCGGAGCAGGTCACAATTCCACCAATAATGTATCAGTGTCCCAATTTTCCCACATCCCCTCCAACATTCATCATTATTTTTTTCTGTCATCTTTTGCTTGCCATTTCTTATATCATAGTAATATTCCATTACAATCATATTCCACAACTTGTTCAGCTATTCCCCATTTGATGAGCATCCCTTCAATTTCCATTTCTTAGTCACCACAAAAAAACTACTATAAATATTTTTTGTAAAAATACTTTTCCTTTTTTTATATACACATCTTTTTCCCTTTTTAAAGAGTCTTTTTGGAATACAGACCTAGTAGTGGTATTGCTGAATAGTATGCACAGTTTGATAGCCCTTTGGGCATAGTTCCAAATTGCTCTCCAAAATGGGTTGGATCAGTTCATAATTCCAGTGGACCAGTTTAAATGGAATGGGGATGAGTCATATGAAATTAGACTGGAAAAAGAGAAGGAAACTATATTCTAAATGAGGTTTTAAGTGGCAGTCTGCAAATTTTGCATTTCTACCTAGAAACAATAGGGACCAACTGAAGATTTTTAAGTAAAGGAATTTGTCAGATGATGTTTTAGCAATACAATTGTGAAATTGGACAAGGGACAGACTAGAAGCAGGAAGACCAAATAGAAGTATATTTCACTAGTCTAGGCGCTATGAATAGGAAAAAAAAAAAAAAACATGTTGTAGACATCATAAATTCAAGACTTGGCAAGTAATTGCATAGCAGGATGTGTTAACTTTACAAAGACAAAATGGGAGACAGGGAAAGATAGCAATTCATATAAAAAAAAAAGACCTAGGGAGTTTAGTGGATTGTAAGCTCAAAGGGAATTAACCACATGATTTGGTGGCCAAAAAATGCTAATACAATCTTAGATTTCAGTAAGATGCAGAGTATCCAGAAAAAAGAAAATTGATAATAGTCCCACTGCAGTCTGCCCTGATCACATCATATATAGAGTATTGTTCCAAGTGCCATATTGTGGGAGATTCATTAACAAGTTAGTCCATAGATACATATTGGCTGGGTGACCTTGGGCAAAACATTTAACTTCTTAGTGCCCCAGGGCAACTCTCTGAGACTGTAAATTAAACCTGCATTGGTAAAAGGAGCTTTCTTACCTGAGACTTTCCATATACCAATGAAATCATATGTTTAGTTCTGATTCCAATCATCAATAACTTAAAGATTGTCCATAAGAGAGCTCCAAGTTTGGCAGAAAAACTCAATATCATGCCATGTTAGGTTAAAGGAACTGAGAATATTTCCTCTAGAAAAAAGAAGATTTAGAGGATCAATGAGAACTATTTTCAGCTATCTGAAGGGCTTCTATACAGAAAAAAAGTTTGCATTCATTCTGCTTGTCCCCAAAAGACAGAACTAGTAACAATGGCCGGACATATCATAGAGAAAAATTTAGGCCTGAACTAAAGAAAAAATTCCTAATAATCAGATATATCCACAGGTAGAAGAAACTTCCGAGTTCCCCCTCACTTGAGATCTTCAAGCCAGGGCTAAACAATTCATCAGGGATATTCCAAAGTATATTCTTGTTAGAGATAAATTGGTCTAGATCAGACATTTTTGTAGGTTTTTATTATTAATAGTACTTTATTTTTTTCAATGACATGTAAAGGCAATTTTCAACATTCATTCTTTGAAAGATTTTGAGTTCCAAATTTTTCACCCTTCCTCTCTCTTTTCTCCCCATTCAAGGCAGCAAGCATTTTGAAATAAGTTATACATGTGCAATAATATAAAACATAATTCCACAAAAGTCGTGTTTTTTCATCTAATCTCTAATTACAATTTAGCTTTTTTTTCAATCATAAAAAAAGAAAAACAAAACCACAAAAGTCTGAGTGTTGGTAGCACTTTCCATCATGACTCTTTTGGAATTTCTTGGATCATTGTATTGCTGAGAAGAGCTAAATCAATCATGATTGAAAACTGCATAGTATTATTGTTACTGTGTACAATGTTCTCCTAGTTCTGCTCATTTCACTCAGCATCAGTTCATGTAAATACTTCCAAGTTTTTTGAAATCTGCCTGATCATCATTTCTTATAGCTTAACTTGTTCAGCCATTCCTGGAATGGTGGGCATCCCCTCAATTTCTAATTCTTTGCCACCACCACAAAAAGAGTTGCCTCCTCTCCTTCCCCCTCCCCCTTTTCCTCCCCCTCTCCCTGCCCTCCCCTCCCCCTCCCCCCTCCCTCTCTCTCCCCTTCCCCCTCCCCCTTTCCTTCTCTCTCCCCTTCCCCCTCCCCCTTTTCCTCCCCCTCTCCCTCCCCTTTCCCCTGCCCCTCTTCCTCTTCCTCTCCCTCTCCCTCTCCTCTCTCTCTCTCTCTCTCCATATATATATATGGTGGTAGTGGTAATTCTGGAGTAAAATGTATGCATAATTTATAGACTAGGAGTTCTTAACCTTGGATCTACCAACCTCAGAATAGATTTCATGGCTAGATTTCAGGGGATTTGTTGGCACAGAGAAGTAAAAAATTACATATTTTTTTCATCTAATCTCTAATTACAATTTAGCTTTTTTTAAATCATAAAAAAAGAAAAACAAAACCACAACATGATTCTGAGAACAGGTCCAAAGGCTTCACAAGGATGTCAAAGAGGAACAATGGCATAAAAAAACTTAAGAATCCCTGGACTTGGCTCTTTTCCATAATAAAGTCATTCAAAGTAATGTCAGTAGCCTTGTGGTAGAAAATGCCATTCACACCCAGAGCGAGAACAATGAAAATTGAATGTGGTATATTTTAACATATTTAACATGTATGAGACTCCCTGCCATCTAGGGGAGGGAGTGAAGGGAAGGAGGGGAAAAGTTGGAACAGAAATTTTTGCAATGTTGAAAAATTACGCATGCAAATGTTTTATCAATAAAAAGCTATAATAAAAAAAATGAAAATTGAATGTGGACCAAAGCATAGTATTTTCATTTTATTGTTATTTGTTTGCTTGTCGTTTTCTTGTGTTTTCCCCTTTTGTTCTGATATATATATATATATATATATATATATATATATATATACATATATATATGCATACACACATAACACACACACACACACATACACACATATATATTTGCACAGCATAACAAATATGGATGTGTGTTTAGAACAGTTGTGCATATTTAACCTAAATCAGATTATTTGCTGTCTTGGGGAGGAGAAGTAGAGAAATTTGGAGAACAGGATTTTGCAAAGGTAAATTTTGAGGACTGTCTTTGCATATATTTGGAAAAGTAAAATACCATTAAATTTTTTTAAAAGAAAGACAAAAAAAGAATCCCTGGACCAGATGGTCTCTGAGTTCTCTTCCAATTCTGAGATTCTTTGATTCATTGAGATTAAAGAGCCTGGATTCAAAGAGACCTATCATGATAAGCCATGGAAAAGTAATGAAGGCCTGAACTGGTATTTGTTGAGTAGAGGAGCCAGATGGGAGACATTGCCAAGGCAAAATAGTCAGGAGTTGACGACAGCTTGTTGGCTATAAGGGGTGAGAGGGAGAAGTTAATACTGCCATATACTGCAGCCAGATCAAAGAGAATAGAACTTAGCATTTAGGAGGTCAATATTTGCCTTCTGAGGAAAGTGCAGGACAATCAACAAAATAAGTCACTCAAGAAGAACAGGAAATAGGCTCTAAAATAGCAGAATGACACTAAAACTGTGACAAAACTCAAACACGGCCTCAGTTTCCCATTTCAACTTGAGTTCTAGGTCTCCCTTTGCCAGTGACTTGGGAAGCACCTTGAAACCAGCACTTGTGTTTGTTTGTTTGTTTTTTTTTTACTTTGTACAATTAGTGCTTAGCACTTGATAGATGCATTCATTATTAAATTACTGGATTTATAAACTGAAGAGATGCCATTAAAATGGCCCCCAATATCCCTTCCAGATCCATAATTCTACTCTTTGACTGCCAGACTGCCAGGTCTGTATAAGGAAGAGTGGAGAGCTATCTGGCCACAGCTGTGCATCTGTAGAAAGAAAGATACCCTAGCTATGTCCTTGAACCAGCTAACAGCTCTCACTGACAAAAGGGAAGCCAGCTCCAATTGCCTATGGCTCAGGATTAGACCAAATGATCTCACATGGACCCTTTCCATTTCACAATGCTTCAATTCACCATCCCTTTTTCCTGACAGCTCTATCCAGCTTGGTTTGACAAGAGCTTTCCTGTTCCTTTTCTCTTTGCCATAGCCCATAAATCCGAAGAGCTCATGTTTTTCCACTTGGTAGAAAAAAGTAATTATTACCTTTCAAGTTTTACCTCTTAGAGAAATCAAAATATTCTTTTCTGAAATCAGATTTATGTAAAAAGCTTTTTGAAATTGCCCTGCAAATGAGTTTCTTCCATAGATAGAGCAGAGGAGACCTAACGAACCTGCTCGATTTTAAAGTGCTCGATGCCCAATTTTAAATGGATTCCTGCCTGAAAATATGAATCCACATCAAGAAGGGAAATGGATGGAGGAGATAATGGAGGTTGTGGGCAAATGCTTATGAAATGTTACAGCAATTTAGGTTTCTGCCAAGTAGAGAGCTGTGCAAATCTCAAAGCGCTATATAAAAATGAGTTATTATTATTAAGGGATACTGACTAATAGTATGATTTCATTGGTATTGGGAACTCCCAAGTGAGGAAACACTCTACCACTAAAGATTGGTACCTTCTTTGCAACCTATAATTATCAGGGACTGGAGTTTATAAAATATAATTTTATATCTATTTCATATATAACCAGTTTTCTTTGTGATATTTTATCTTATATATTTAACATTTCGTTTTATATCATATATAAATATACTCATTTTGTATTCATTTATTTATCATAAAATACTTAAAAGCATTATTATGAAAAGGTATAAAGACACTTCAGCTGATTTCCAAAGGGGACTATGACACAAAAAAGGTTGATCCTCACCAAAAAAAAAAAAAAAAAAAAAGATTCTTATCTTAAAAGAGTTTTGAGACAAGGGAAACATGGGCACAGGACTGCCCAACATGGTGGACTCCATCAAAGAAGGCATTGTGCTGCAGAATTGCAATAGCACAAAGGAAATGTGAGATGTGCAAATCTAGAAATAGCTTTATCCCAATGTTCACATGGACTATTTGTGGTGACCTGTGGTAGAGCCTTTTGAACTCATACTAGTCTGATCAGCCGTAGCTGAATACACACTGCAGCTTGACCCCAACATAGGGAAGTCATTGGTTCTCCTCCAATACAAAGGACCAGTTAGTAAAATAGCTATGCAAGTGATTTCTAGGGAAGCACTATCATGTACAGAGTGTTGGGCTTATAGTCAGGAAGACCTGAATTCAGATTTGACCCCAGATAACTACTAGTTGTATAACTTTGGAGTAAATCACTTAATCCTTGACTGCCTCAGTTTCCTCAACTGCAAAGTAGGGATAATAATAGTACCTGTCTCCCAGAGTTGTTGTGAGAATCAAATAAGATAATAACTGTAATTAGCATAGTGTCTGGCACACAGTAGGTGCTATATAAATGTTAGCTATCATCATCATTATCATTATCCACCACCACTAATGCCTTCCTTCGAAGTTACCTCCCTTTATGCTGTATATATTTTGTACGCTCAGAAATGTTCATAGGTTGTCTCTCTCATTAGAATATCTATCTCTTTCTAACACAATTGACTTTTTCTTCCCTCCCCTAATCTTCGGGTAACTGTCTAATAATCCCCAGTGAACCATCATTGATAACAGGCTTAAGATGTTACCTCTCCCAGGGGTATTTTCTTGAGAGTTGAAGTCTTTAGGAAATAGTTCTGTGGATCAGGTAAGAAAGGGACTTCTTATCTAATTTTTTTTTTTTGTTAAAAATTTAAAATTTTCAAAAGATATACATGGATACTTTTTCAACAGTAATTCTTGCAAAACCTTGTGTTCCAATTTTCCCCTGTCTTCCCTCCACTCCCTTCCCTAGATGACAAGTAATCCAATATATGTTAAACATGGTAAAAATATATGTTAAATCCAATATGTGCATATGTATTTATACAATTATCTTGATATACAAGAAAAATTAAATCAAAAAGGAAAAAATGAAAAAAAGAAAATAAAATGCAAGCAAACAAAAATCAAGAATGAAAATGCTATGTTGTGAACTACATTCAGTTCCCACAGTCTTTTCTCTGAGTGTAGTTGGCTCTCTTTATCACAAGATCATTGGAACTGATCTCAATCATCACATTGTTGAAAAGAGCCACATCCATCAGGACTGATCATTCTATAATCTTGTTGTTGACATGTATAATGATCTCCTGGTTCTGCTCATTTTACTCAGCATCAGTTCATGTGAGTCTCTCCAGGCTTCTCTGAAATCATTCTGTGGATTATTTCTGATGGAACAATAATATTCCATAACATTCATATACCCTAACTTATTCAGCCATTCTCCAACAGCCATTCTCCACTCAGTTTCCAGTTTTTTATCACTACAAAGAGGGCTGCCACAAACATTTTTGCACATGGGAGTCCTTTTTTCTCCTGTAAAATCTCTTATAAAGTCAGATCTAATCAATTAGAAAAATATCAAGTGCTCATGGGTAGGCCAAGCAAATATAATAAATATACTACCTCAATAAAAATACTACCTAAATTAATCTATTTATTTAGTGCCATCGCAATAAAACTTCCAAGAAATTATTTTATAGATCTAGGAAAAAATAATAACAAAGTTCATTTGGAAGCAAAGATGGCCTACCTGTGCCAGATCTAAAACTATATTACAAAACAGCAATCATCAAAACCATTTGGTACTGGTTAAGAAATAGAGTAGTCGATCAGTGAGATAGGTTAGGTTCACAGGACACAATAGTCAATGACTATAGTAATCTAGTATTTGACAAACCCCAAACCCCCAGCTTTGGGGATAACGATTCACTATTTGACAAAAACCACTGAGAAAATTGGAAACTAATATGGCTGAAACTAGGTATTGGCCCACATCTATATACCAAGATAAGGTCAAAATAGGTTCATGATTTAGACGTAAAGAGTGATAATATAAGTAAATTAGAGAACAAACTATAGTTTATCTCTCAGATCTGTAGAGAAGGAAGGAATTTGTGGCCAAAGAAGAACTGGAAATCATTACTGAACCAAAAAATAGATCATTTTGATTATATCATCCATTATTTTGGCCTCCTTACCATAAAGCCCATGGACTCGTGGCCAAAGATTCCAGTATAAAAAAGGAGGCTTAGAGTCCTAAAGCAAGATTTATTTGAGAAATCTCTAAAGTTGATGACTATTATCTGGTCTATGACCCCAATTCTTGCAGATAGGAGATGAGGAAGCAGATTCTAGAAAAACTGACATTCCAGACAAAGCCTCTTGTTTCCTCATCTGTAAAGCACAGTGATTATAATATATGACATCAAGTCAAATTGTTACTCACTGCTTGTATAATCTTGATCATTTAGGCCTTGGATTCCTTATCTGTAAAATAAGGGTGTTTGACTATTCTAAAGGTCCCTTCCATGATCCATGGTCCTATTATTCTTTGATCTACAGGATATCCATGTGCTACTATTCCCTCATTCTAAGATGAGCTTCTTCTGAATTCCCCAATGACATTGTCAGCCTTGAGAACCTAGAACATTCCCTAGCAAGACTAATTCTATTGGCAATGGCCAAAGACCCAGTTAGAAAGCGATATTAGTTGAGTTAAAGAGAAGGAACTAAGACAATTAAGGAATAATTCTGAATTCTCTGAATATTTGCATGTACAGTCAAGAATAAAAATGAAGATCTATGTAATCATAGAAATTTCTCCCTTAGTTTTTTAACTCTATCTTTCCCTGTGCTTGAACATTCAAAAAGAGGGTGAGCAATTTCCAATGAGCACAGCAAGGTTTAAAAAAAAAAAAAAAAAAAAAAAAAACAGAAAGGAGAAAGAGTAAGGGCTCCCACCAAGTTTATTTTCTCATGGAGGAAAAAGTAGAATCACAGCATCCAATGGGCATTTGGTGTCCAAGGCCAGGAGACCTGAGAGAAGCTTTGTTCCCATGGATCAATGGACTTTCATTTTGGATGCTCCTCTTTGTTTACTTAATCAGTCTGTGCTCCCTCAAGTGCTCCTCAGGTCTCCTGCCCTGCTCACACCTACCTACACTTTATGCATCCAACATCCTATCCAAGGGTCTTTTTCACAGGCTGGAAACCTCAGACTTATTTTCTGTTACCTTGGGTGTTGTCTTTGTACTTCTACACGTCTCAGTGACTTGTGTTTAAGCTCTTTTCCTCTACTTATACCAGAGTTGTGATCAGCCCTGACAAGGTTATTACTAACCCCTAATCAAGCCAGAGACACATACTACAATAGGACTGAAGTCAGAGCACCTAAGATTGGCCCCTGGCTCTGAACATGACTACCTGTGCGACAAGAGGTAAATCACATGAAAAATGGTGTCTCTTACCTGTCACCTTCAGGACACCAAACTGGATGGCCTCTGAGATGTTGTCCAACTCCAGAATGTCCAAGATCTTATACTTCCTACCTCTCCTGCTCAGCTCCTGGTGACTGCATGTAACCCAGAATGCCATCCCAGGTTATCCGCTGGGGTTCCAGATGATGCCCTTCCAGAATCACTGCTCCAAGCCTGAGTGATGAGGAGACCCGTAAGTCCATCAATAGGACCAGCAGGTCTGCTGTGATGTGAGGAGGGGACCCTGCTATAGAGAGCCCAATAGAGTGGTGCTTTGAGGGGTCCCAGGGCAACCTAAGGGCCCTGAATGAATAGAAATGGGGAAGGAGAGCCTTTAAGTCTCATCTGCTTCCCTATTTGGCTCATGGCAAGTCTAAGGGGATAAGGAGGAGAGAAGGAGAGTAACCTTCTGTTTTTCTTGGGTTGACTTTTATTCCCATTTCATCCCCAGACTGCCAAGCCTGAAGCAGCAGATGGCTGGGGGGAGAAGAGGAGGCCTGGAGGAGGGAATGAGAGGCCTTTTTGTTCCAGCCGCCAAATGGAAGAAGTCAAGATCAGCTCCCATTTTCCTTGCCTCAGGGCTTGAATTACACTCAAGCTTTTGGGAAACAAAGGAAATCCTAAAACTTCTTAGAATGAACGGAAGTCTTTTATCACCTCCTTTAGGCATTCAAAGGGTTGGGTGTGAATCCAGTGTGACCTTGCCAACTGGAAGAATGAATCGGTCTCTTCCAGTTCCCATTTCACAGAGATCTAGAGCTGGAAAGGGTCATCCAGCTCAAACATGTCACTTTATGGAGGAGGAAACTGAAGCCCAAATCAGTCAAGTATCTCAAGGTCACACAGGTGGGATTCTAAAATCAGAAGAGACTTGAGAGCAAATCCAATTTCTTCCATTTTTTAGAGAAGAATGTTGAGGCCTAGAAAGCAAAAGTGATTTGCCAAAATCATATAGATCATAGGGCCAGAATTCAAACCAGGTCATCTAATTCCAAATCTAAATCCAATCAAATATTTGAAAAATATTTATTAACCACCTGGCACATATGCCAGGCATTATTCTAGACCTTAGAGGGACTAATGTGATTCTTTCCCTGGATTACAATGTTTTCCCTCTCTGGATATCATTGTAAACAAGGCCTGAATGTAACCCAATGAGATCAAAGAAAGAGGGAAGGAACTCATAGTTAAAAAAAAAAATTTAGCTAGAAACTAAGGTGAATATTCATCCATTGGACAATGGTTAAAAATATATAGTATATGAATCTGATGGAATATTATTGAGCTAAAAGATGATGAAACTGACAGTTTCCAAGCAAACTTGGAAGACCTCAATGAATGGATGTAAAACAAAAGAACAGGACCAGGATAACTCCAGTGGTCCTCAAACTTTTTAAATAGGGGCCAGTTCCCTGTCCCTCAGACTGTTGGAGGCCGGACTGTAGTAAAAACAAAAGCTCACGCTCTGTCTCCGCCCCTCAGCCCATTTGCCATAACCCACAGGGCTACATAAATATCCTCAGTGTGCCGTATCTGGACAGCGGGCCATAGTTTGAGAACCCCTGACTTTTATACAATGGCAATAGCATAGAAACAATAACACAATCTAACATCATCATTGTCATCATAACAAACAAACAAACAAAAAACATAAAGAGATAACATAATGAAAAACAACTTTGAAAGACTTTAGAACTCTGATCAATGCAATGATGAACCATAGCTTCAGAGGACTGATGATGAATAATTATATAAGCCTCATGACAGAGAAGTGATAGACTTAAAATGCAAGTGAAACTTCTGTGGTTGAATGTGGACAATGGAAAAATTTGTTTTGAATGATTACACATATTTGTTAGGAGAGCTTTATTTTCCTTTTCTTTTTTGTACAATGATGGGGGTGAGAAGAGAGTGGGAGGGAAAGGGAATACGTGCTTATTAATTAGGAAAAATAAGAAAAAATTAAATAAACAAGGCTCTAAACCCCCCTCACTGGTAGTCATCTTTTACTGCCACTAATTGGTTGTGTCCTCAAGAACTAATAAATAACCATTGTCCCAAGATGCTTTCCCTCTGGAGAGGATGAAGTTGGAGAGCTCCTCCATTTAAAGAGGGGGTCCAGGTCAACCATCTTCTCATTTCCAACCCAAGTCTCACTCTTCTTGATTCTCCATCGTATGGATTACTTTTTCTTCCTTCCTTTTGAGTTCTAGCTTCTCCCATTAGATTGGAAGCTTCTTGAAGACAGAGGGTATCTTTCCTTCCTTCTTTTCTTAATTTCTCCTTTCTTCCTTTCTTCTTTCCAATCTCCCTTCTTTCTTTCCTTTCCCTTTCTTTTCTGCCTTCTTTTCCTATCCTTTATTTCCTCCTTTTTCTTTTCTTCTTCTTTTTTGAATCATTCTTATTTTCCTTCCTTCCTTCCTTCCTTCCTTCTTCCTTCCTTCCTTCCTTCCTTCCTTCCTTCCTTCCTTCCTTCCTTCCTTCCTTCCTTCCTTCCTTCCTTCCTTCCTTCCTTCCTTCCTTCCTTCCTTCCTTCCTTCCTTCCTTCCTTCCTTCCTTCCTTCCTTCCTTCCTTCCTTCCTTCCTTCCTCTTTCTTTCTTTTGTTCCTTCTTTTTGTATTCCTGGTGCTTAGCACAATTCTTGGCACCTAGTAAAAATACTTCATAAATGTTGATCAACTGACTCTGTATTGTTCATCCTGCAGAATAGCATGTGGTTAGTGGTACCTACTGCTTTGGAATAAATTGAGTACACAGCAGTTTGGTGCTCCCATTTGGAAAGTTACAGAGCTTTCCAGGAGAGCAGGCCAGGCTTGGGAGAACCTTGGCAGCTTTGAGAGACCCTAAGTTTGGTCGGCTTTGTTCACAAGCAGATCAGGCTGTCAGATCCTAATTTATTTTCCTTTCTTCTAGAAGAGGGAAGCTGAGGTAGAATGGTACCAGACTGCTTGGAACGGAGTAAGGAGGAGGTTATTAAAAAGGGGTAAAAAAGAAAGAAAATAGGAAGAAGGTTAGCAAAAATGCTCTGTCTTGCCAGGACAGGCAGATAACCCATGCTAAAACAGGAAAGGGAATAGAGAGCACAAGAGAACAGAGGGTCTCTGGCGTCAAAGGCAGCTAAACCTGGCCTTCTGAAATTGCAACTAGAATTAGAAATAAGTCTCAAAGGGGGCCTGAGCCAGCTCTTGGCAATTAACATGATTCTTTGCCGCCCAGTCACTCACTCCCTCCAGAAACCTCCCAATATTTTGAAATCCTTCTCAGGGAAAAAGAGGGACATTTCAAAAGGGGTGGAGGGTGGGGGAGGTAATTGATCTCAAACTAAGCACTCCAAGCAGCAGCCTGAGGCTTGAACAGCACCATATGCCTGCCTCTATGTTGTACACACACACCAAGTAACACATTAAAGAACATGTGAAAAGTGAGGGATTTTTTTTTTCCTTCTTCCTATTTTCACTCTGTTGAAAAATGCTTCAAAAGAAGAAATTTTCCTCTCTGAAGAATGATCCTATTAAATGAGATTCATAGAAAGAAACTAGCATCATGCATCTGTCTATATCCAAATTCTTTTTTATATAAACATGGGGAGGGGGCTTTTTGTGGTTGTTAACTCATTCTAGCATCGAGGCTCAGAGCTCTAGGGCTGGAGGCCACAAAGTCCAATGTTCTTTTTTTTATAAATGGGGAAACTGTGGCCCAGAGAGGCTAAGTAATTTGTCCAAGATCTCATAGTCAGTTAACATCAGAGAGAAGGTTTGAACGCATGACCTTCAATTTCAGAACCTCCTCATTTTCTACTTTTCCACACTCCATCCTCCATCTTCCATCAAAGCTTTGTTCTGAACTAATTAGTTCAACTGGTTTGGTCGCAATGATGTTAAGAGCAAGGTCATGGGTTTGCATAGACCAATTAGTTTCTCATGTTCCTAAGTCTCGGTCTTCACCTTTAACCTTGGCCATCTGTCAGATAAATCCACTTTCAGGTTTCCAGGGTGTGATGATCTCCAATCTTACTGAGGAGGGAAAGTAGCTATCCTACTCACCGAGGGTATCGTTTTTTAATGTGAAAAATGATTTGTGAAAAATATTTTTTAAGATTTATCAGAATTTTGAGTGTAAACTGTGAGCATTGTTTTGTTTTGTTTTGTTCTCTTTTTCTTCCCAGATTATTTTTACCTTCCGAATACAATCCTTCCTTTGCAACAACAACAATTCGGTTCTACACATATATATTGTACCTAGGATACATTATAAGATATTTAATATGTATGGGAATGTCTGCCATCTAGGGGAGGGGGTGGAGGGAAGGAGGGGAAAAATTCGGAACAGAAGGGAGTACAAGGGATAATGTTGTAGAAAAAAAAAATTACTTATGCATATGTACTGTCAAAGAAAATGTTATAATTATAAAAATTAATAAAAAAATTTAAAAATATATTTATCAGAATTGGGAGGGAAAGGACATAAGCTCAAGTTGGATTCTGATTGGATCCGTTACTAGTACCTAGGTTTTTTTTTAAATAGCACTGAAATAACATAGGACTTTCAACTACAACACTGGGGGAAGGAGAAAAGGAAGAGAAGAAGGTGGAGAGGAAAAAAAATCTCACAATGTTTTGTCAAAAGTTTAGGAAGGGCGGAGATTTCCCCTACCCTGCTGTTGAAATTGGGGCTTCGAGATAGTGCCAGAGTGCACAGAGTACTGGGCTAGAGGCAAGGGTCTTCATGAGTTCAAATCCAACGGATCAAGTCACTTCAAGTTTGCTTCAATTTCTCCATCTGTGAAATGAACTGGAGAAGGAAATGGTGAATTGCTCTTTGCCAAGAAAATCCCAAATGGGATTGCAAAGAATCATAACTGAAATGACTGAACAACAGCTGAAATTAGATATTGAATATTGATGTTGCTCTGGAAGATTTTATTATTCCCACTAATACCTAGATTCTAAGATTTAAAGTGGTCTTCCCTGGGCTAGACTTGCATGTTTTGATCCAACAGCAGAGAGAAGAAAGATGGTTTTCTTGGGTCTCTGAGTATTTGCAATATGGGCAATTGATATAGTTCTTTGCTTTCACAATATTTTAAGTAACTGTTTCTTTTTGTCTAGTCTAAGTAATTTTAAATGGCTAGGTATAAAGAGGAAGATTCTTACAGGGTTGAGAGCAGAGCTAAAATTAAAGAATGATACTTTGAGCAAGTTTTCAAAGAATAACAGGAAAAGCAATCTTAAAGAAGCTGAACAGGGAAGGGGAAGGATATAAGCATTTATTAAGCACCTACTATGTTCTGGGTACGTGTTAAGTGTTTTTTACAAATATCTCTGTTAATCCTCCACAACAACTCAGCAAGGGAGGTATTGTATTGTTATTATCACCATTTTACAGTTGAGGAAACTGAGATAAATAGAAGTTAAGTGGCTGGCTTAGAGTCACATAGCTATTCTTGACTATAGACTCAATTACTAGCTACCTCTGTACATATAATATACGAATGTATGTATGTATACAGTGCCTATGTCTATTCAACTGTTAACCTTTTGAGGGCAAGAAATGTCTAACTCTACATGATCCCATTTGGAGTTTTCTTGGCAAAGATATGGAAATAGTCTGCCATTTCCTTCTTTAGCTCACTTAAAAATGAGGAAAACTGAGGCAAACTGAGTTAAGTGACTTGTCCAAGGTCACACAGCTGCCTGAGACCAGATTTGAACTCAGAAAATGAATCTTTCTGACTCCCAGTCCAATACTATCCACTGTACCACCTGTATGGCACAAAATAAGCCTTAACAGATGCGTTTTCATTCATTCGTTCACTCACTCTTCTGATTATATGTTACAATCTGCAGTAAAATATACATTTCTTGAGGAAAAGGATTGTTCTTCATGTTTTAATGAAAAGAGCAGTCAGCCTGATCTTTCCAAAAGAGACTTTCTGTTCTCTAGGAAAATGGAGCTGAGATGGTCAGCAGGTGGCCCTAAAGAGATGAAGGTCAGCCCAGAGCAGGGAATCATACCTAGTACTGACCCAGCAAGGTGAGACGTTAAACAAAGAGCATAGAAGTCCAGGATAAAGAAAAAAAGGTGGGGAAACAGCAAAAAATACACCTCATTGAGGTGAGCAGCCTCAAAGCAGACAGGCCAGGAGAGAATAGCCCCTAGCCCCTAGCAAGTAGAAGTTCTAAACTGGTGGGGACTTCAATGATATCAACAGAAAACAGCACCAGAGATGTGGATTACCCTTCCTGCTTTGTTGCCCAACCTTGGACATTCTCAGTGTATGAATCTCTCCATGTGTGTACCCTGGTGCTCTCTACAAATGGGTTATTCCTGCATGTTTCCAGTCTCCCCAGTGATGGCCCATGGGCTCATGGGATAGTGCAGCTCAAGTTCCCTTTTTTTTAATAGTGCCATTACATTAAACATCTTTGCTTTGAGTCATGTGTATCTTCTGGCAAACTAGGAAATGCAAATACACCACCATCTCTGCTCAGATTCCATATTCAAAAAGAAATTTCTGGTCCATAATTTAGTTCTAAACTATAATATGCTTTGTTTTTCCAAAAAAAAAAAGTATTCATAGTTTTCTGTTTTGTTCTTTTTTTTGCATTTTCATTTCCTCATGTATTCTGCCCACCCCATGTTCCCACATACTTGGAGAGCCATAACAAAGAATGAAAAAGCATAAGAGAGAAAAAGTGGTTCAGTAAAACTAACCAATGTATCAACAGCCTATGAGGTATGTAATATGTTTTCTTAATGGGAGCCATCATTCTTGCCAGTGGATAGACATAGTGCTAGCATTGGAACTGGAGGTCTGTTGTTGTTCGGTCCTTAAATACTGTCTGATTCTTGTGATTAATGGACCACAGCACGCCAAGCCCTTCTGTCCGCCACTGTTTCCTGAAGTCTGTCCATGCTCTGTCCAGCATCCTCTGTTATCCCCTGTTCTTTTTTTTTTTCAATCCTTCCCAACATTGAGTGGAGAACCTGTGTCCTTTGACATTACCTGTGTGATTTCCCAAAGTTTATTCAGTCAGGATTGATGTTTATTATTAAAAATTTATTAATATTTATATTAATATATATTAAAATACATTTTATAAATAAAATACATTTATAAATGTAAATATTTTTATATTAGATCTGGGGCTAAGCACTGGAGACGCAAAGAGAGTCAAAAGACAATTACTGATATCAAAGATCTCACAGCCTAATAGGAAAGACAATATGCAAAAACTATATACAAAAAAAATAAATTGTAGGAAGGATAAATTGAAGATCCTCAATATGACTGTTCTCTTTGTCAGGCACTAGGATTAGTTGGGGTCAGCTAGGTGGCGCTATAGTGGGTATAGCACCAGGTTGGAGTCAGGAATTCTCATTTTCCCAAATTCAAACCTTGCTTCAAACTCTTACTAGCTGTGTGACCCTGGGAAATTTCCTTAATCCTTCTTCCCTCAGTTTCCCCACCTGTAAAATGAGCTGAAGAAGGAAATGGCAGACCACTCCAGTATCTCTGCCAAGAAAAAAGAATCAGCCAGGACTGAAAACAACTGAATAATAGCAAAAGAATGACCAGCGTCCGACTTCTCAGCATCCACCATTGTGGTGAGTCAGTTCTTATTTGATGCATTCTGTCACCACTGGCTTCTCTTTTCTCATATACTTCTGCCAAGGAGGCTTGGATTACCAAGTTGGTTGAAAACATTGAGCTCCAGCTGGCTGACTAAAGTATTTTTCTAATACTTTGAAAAGAAAGGAGTTGGTCTTGATCAAGGATGACATCCTTGAGATATGTTTGGACATCTCACAGTCCCAAGGTTGATTTTTCTTATCAGAAAAGCCATGACTTTCTTAAGGAATTGTAAGCTCATCCAGAAAGAGGACTATGGGGGCTGAATGTGGATCACACCATAATATTTTCCCCTTTTTGTGTTGTTTGCTTGCTTGCTTTTTTTTTTTTTTCTCATTTTTTCTTTTTTGATCTGATTCTTTTGTGTGTAGTGTGATAATTGTGGAAATACATATAAAAAAATTGCACATGTTTAACATATTGAATTACTTGCTGTCTAAGGGAGGAAGTGGGGAAAGGGAGGGAGAAAAATGTGGAACGCAAGGTTTTACAAGGGTGAATGTTGAAAATTATCTTTGCATGTGTTTTAAAAATAAAAAGCTATTATTTAAAAAAAAAAAAAAAAAAAAAAAAAAGGAATTGCAAGCTCATCTAGCCCACAGAGCTCCCATTCCTGTATTGCCTAAAAATGTTTTTTTGCACCAAAGAACAATTATAAGATAATCATCTAGGATCCATTGTCTGCCATAACAGAACTCCCTACCTCTTCACTCTCTTATGTCATTGACATATAATATGATTCTAGGTTGAAAGGAATTAGCCAATGCACAATGGGAAGTAGCTGACATGAGAGGAGGCAGAAGGTGGCACTCTTCCTGATCCTACTAGTACTCCCGTGGAATCCAACTTTCAAATTATTCATACCTGATTATTCTCTCCACACTGGAGAAGTTAAAGCTTGTGTAGACATGATTAAGAGAATTAAAAGCACCCGGTCATCAGGCTCATCAGTGGCCAGCCAGTCTACATGTGTGCCAAAGGCTGGCTTACCTTCTTTGGGGGCAAGAAACAAAAACACCAGTATGGGTAAATTAGCAAGTGTAAGGGAAAGAAGTAACAGATAATAAGGCTGGAAGTGTAGGCTAGACACAGGTTATAAAGAGTTTTAAATATCAAGCAGAGGAGTTGGCATTTGAACCTAGAGATAATAGGGAGCCACTAAAGTTTATTGAGCAGGACAGTTAAATTTGTACTGTAAGAATGTGACTTTGGCAGCCATGTGTAGAATGGGACCAATTAGGAGAATATCATAGTAGCCTGTATAAGGCATGCAGAAGCTTCATATTAGATACCCCAGGGCAGAAGAAAAAAGGAAAAGACAGATCTAATATGCCAAACAGGATTCTAATCCATTCAAATGTTTGCCCCATGTAATCTTGGTAGCACAAGTCACTTTTACCAGCTCATGGAAAAGTTGGTTACTTGAACTCCCTGTGATAAGGATCAGGATGATCCCATTGCCTTTAAAATAAGAAAAAATACTAATGAGAGTATTAGAGTGCAAAGTCTCTCTGAAGCATAGGGGGCTCAGAGAATGAATAAACCCAGGGAAGTGGGCTGTCCAGAACCAAAAATTCTTCAAAAACTAGAGATTTTTCTAGGATGGCTAACTTTCAGAGATTTGTGGCAAATTATATTATCATTGCTAACTATATTATCATTAGTAACTCACTCATGTATGATAGGATCCTCAAACTAATGCTAGGAGGGAATGCAAAGGCCATCTAGCAAACTCTCTCATATTACAACAGAGGTTTATGGAGGTTAAGTGGCTTGCCCTTCTTCACACAGTTAGGAAGTGTCTGAAGCCAGATTTGAACTCATTAATGAACTAAGTATGAATGAGTAATGGACAAACACAAAAGTAAAAAAGGTATCAAGTACTTACTCTATATCTAGCTGTGCTAAACTCTGGGAATACGTGTACAAAAATCAAAAGAGTCCCTGCTGTCACAGAGTTTATATTCTGATGAAAGAGTCAGAAAAAGGGGTAGCCTTGATCGTGGTAAATAGAGTCCTCAAGGAATAAACTGACATGACCTTCCCTGGAATGGTAGTATTATCTTTGATTAGGGTTACAAGCATTGGAAGTGGGAGTGATGAAGGAAAGAGGCCACAAGGAAATAGGGCATAGAGCTAGCCAGGAGTGTCTACATGGTTCTGGGTAAGGCTAAGTCCAGCAGATGCTTATCAGTCAGAAGCCCAGAGGTCCAAAACAGAACTGAAGTAAGCATTCAACAAAAAGTGGTCGTTAGAGGAGCAAATAATCTTTTAAAGATTTGACCGATTGTCTCAGACATGTACCAGTATTGGGACAAACAGAATCACATCAAGTACCCTTGGCTTTGATGTTATATATGGACCTAAGAGAAAAGTCTTTGTCTCCTAGTGGGCAGTTAAATGGACTTAGATTCAGTTAGGGAAAATGAAATTAGTGATCCACCATTTAAAGCCACTTTTTTGCTCTCATAAATTAAATCAGATCCAAATGAATTCATTCCTAATATTAAACTATTCCCACATCAATCTAAACTCTAAGCTTTGAGACTAAAAGAGATGAACTCTCTTGGAAAGAGAGGTCCCAAATAAGTTCAACATATGAAATTTATCTTGAGAAGAATTCAGAAAAAAAGAAAGGAATAATAAAAGCAACAAAAGCAAAAAATAAAATAAAATAAAATTGACAATTTGGTTATACCAAATACTTCAACTTTATTTGTGAATGGGACAGGAGAGATGGTGGAAACACACACACACACACACAGACACACACACACACACACACTCACGTACACGTATGCGCGCACACTTCAAAGTCAATAAATAGTTCCAGAAAACAAAAATGTGGTAAAACAACTAGTTGCTTCTAAGAGAAGAAGGGGAAGGCCCATTAACCTTAGTTTAATGAATACTTAATGAGACTTTTTTTTTTTTTAATCTGAGAAATAAATTTCCAAGAATCAGTACCACTATAGGGAAAAAAGAAATACGCTCTGGACCTGAAATAAGGTTAGTGATGGAAGATAAATATTTTGAAGAACAATTAATGAAGCTGAAAAAACAAAATGGGGCCTATTTTAAAAAAGAAACAAAGGACCAAGAACTTTTGGAGCAAGTTACAAGGGAAAAACTTACCAAGAAATTGTCAATGAATTTCTCAGAAGTCATAAAGAAATGCTATATAATGTGCCACTCAAATCTATTTCTTGGATTCTCATTTGTACTTCTTCCCAGAAATCCTTAGTAATATCTGTGATGAATATGGGGGATGGTGTTCATGAAGAAATCCCTACAATGGAAAATCAATAGCCAGGACGAATGGAAACTAAGATTGTTGGCCAGCTACTTTCAAATGTTAGGGACAGATGTTCTACCCCTAAAATGATACAGGAAATCAATAGTAGACACCTTTTACCATAGAGGGATGAAACAAGCATAATTTTGTTTAATTAAAGCACCGTTTATATAAAAGCTAATTCCCATGAAAACAGAAATTCATAACAAAATTCTGAAGCTGTATCTAAAATCAGCACAAAATGGACAATTTAAATAAGCTTACATGTTTAAAAAAATGAAAGCTAACTTCACTGTGCTAAAATAAACTTGTCTATGTCTATATCTGCATATATGTATATATACATATGTCCATATTTATGATCTGCTAACACAACTATTTGATATTCCCCTTTTTAAAATCTTATTCATACAAGTTCATCTCTTGTGTGGACTAGAGTATGTCAATAGGCTCTGAGTCTATCTCATACCTCTTAATGGCGAGATTCTAAATGTCTTCTAGAGAACCTTCCACAGTCATGCTTTTAGGCTGTTACTGGAAATTCTGACCTCAGGGATGTGAGAAGCCTGACATTTGCAGAACTGAAAAGTCACTGCCAAATCCATGTGGTATAGTTTCCAATGGTCTCCTAAATGCCGTGTAAAAAATCCCAAACAGTTCCTTTAACACCATTTTTAAATAATCCCAAATTTCAACCTTTTGAAAATGTCTAGAGATCATTATCACTCCCAAATATAAATACTGCATTTTCAAGCAACAACAGATTACAGCATTTATAGTGTTTCGAATATGGTTCTTAGTGACACAAAGCACTTTCATGTCTGTTTCTAGTTAATAGTAAAATGTTCTTTCCTCTAATAGATAAGGGATAAAAGAATCAGAACATGTGGTTTTCAAAAGAAGCAATACAAGTTATCAATAGCCACATAAGAATTTTCAAATTCTTTAATAATTAGAAGAATGCAAGATCAAAGAACTCTGAGATTCCACCTAATTCATGTCAATTTGGCAAAAATAATTTGAAATGATGAAATTCACACTTGATTAGGTTCTGAGTCGATAACAATCTTTTTGGAAGACAATATGGAATTCTGTAATAAATGCCACAGGATTTTTTTTACTCTTTGACCTTTATTATTGACACTATTTCCTAAGAATGTTATTATTAAAAGAAAAAAAATCCATTTGTATAAAAAATGTTTTAGTAGTTTTGTATATAATAGCAATAAATTGGAAGCAAACCAGGAATCCAATCAAGATATGGCAGATGAAAAAAGTTGGAGCATACAATCATATGTACTATCAATCATCCCACTAAAGGAAATAGCATATATAAAGTGAATATTAAAAGATTTTTAATTCATTAAGTATTTATCCAGTTCCTACTATTAGCTAAGAACTAGGGATTCAAAGACAAAAATGGGGGGGGCGGAAATTCCTGCCCTCATGGAACTTTCCTTTTACAGAAAAGAATATGTAAAACGTAAGCAGCAAAAGTACAAAGTAACTGCAGGGTTAAACGAGAACTAAAAGTTGGGGAGATCAGAAAGTTCTCTTGAAGGAAGCATTGCTTTGAAGGCTTCTGGAACACAAAAGTCTGGATGGAGCATTTTTATGATGGGAAGTAACTTATCCAGAAATACTGTGTATGGGGAAAACCAAGTGGATCAGTTTGGAAAGAAAAGAGAGATGATGTAGTAATGTAAGATTAGTCTAGAACAGGGGTTCTCAAACTACGGCCCGCGGGCCAGATGCAGTCCACTGAGGACATTTATGGGGCCCACGGGGTTATGGCAAATGGGCTAAGGGGCAGAGACAGAGTGTGAGCTTTTGTTTGTACTATAGTCTGGCCCTCCAACAGTCTGAGAGACAGTGAACTGGCCCCCTATTTAAAAAGTTTGAGGACCACTGGGCTAGAAAGATAGATTGAAGCAGAGTGAAAAGAATGCTGATAAAAGAGTATGTATTTGATCCTGGAAGAAAAAAAAAAAAAAGAATAATTGAAGTTTCTTTAAGTGACATGAATTCTGGGGTTCTTTGAAGGATGTATAACAGAGGGGAGAAAGTAGATGCAGGGAGACAAATTAGGAAGCTGTTGAGATAATTCCCACTTGTATATCCTTATATAAAAAGGTAATGAGAGCCTGGTCAATGAATGAAGAGAAAGGAGATCACAAGATTTGTTATAGAAACAAAATTAGCAGAATTTGGCAATTGATTAGATAGGGAAGGTGAGGAAAAGTGAAGAGGTGAAGATGGAAACCTGAGGGATTAGGAGGATGGTGATGTCTTTGATAGAAATAAGAAAGTCTGGAAAGGCTGGGTTTGGAGAAGAGTTCTGTTTTGCACAAGTCACGCTTGAGATACTTATGGAAAATGGGACATGCAAATGGAAATGTGTGGTGCAAGTGAGAGACAGAGATGCAGATTTGGGAATTATGTTTATAGAAATACGAATCGAATCGGGGGTAGTCGATAAGGTCAACAAGAAAGAAGAGAGATTCCAAGACGAACTGAAATGAACTCACATATAGGGGAGAGAAATGGCTAAAGATCCATCACTGGAGATTGAGAAGAAATCATAGAACAAGGAGGAGGAGAACAGACTCAGGAAGACCTAGGGAGGTGAGAGTATCTAGGAGAAGGGAGCAATGAACAAGAACAAAAATCACAGAGAGGTCAAGAAGAATGACTTCTCAGAAAATTTTACTTAAAAAACAGTGGTTACTTGAGAGAGTCTTGTTTCATTTGAGAGCCGGGAGAGGAAGGGGGATTGCAAGGGGTTGGAGAATTGAGCAGAAATTAAGAACTAGAAGCAATAAAAAGTGATACTTTTTTCTTAAGAGTTGTACAATAAAAAAGAGAAATAGAAGATGATTATTTGTAAGGATGGCAAGAAACAAGTCCATTTTGAATAGGTGATCTTGCCCTTCCTCCTCAAGCTAATCAGCATAATCCATTGGCAACCATCTTTTCCTAAAATTCTCTACAGTAGCCGTAACTGAGTGAGTAACAAATGAGTTACAGACACAGAGAGAAAGAGAGACAGAGATGCACACAGAGAAAGAGAGGCAGAGACAGAGACAGACAGCGACAGAGAGGGGCAGAAAAAGAGACAGAGAGTGTGTTTCCAATTCCAAAAAGCTAGGTTACTAGCTATCAGCTGATAACTAAAAACATTGCCAAGTATGGCTGAGCAAGCAGGTTTCTAACAAATAGCTGCTGTCATCCAACCTTCCCCTGATCCCTTAAGGGGAAAGAGTAAGACTTTGAATAATAGTCTTGTAAGGTAACCAGCCACTGGCCAATGAACCTGGGTTTAAAGCTCACTATTTATTAACTGTGTGACCTTCGGATCACTTTTTTTGGAACTTAGTTTACTGCTGTAAAGTGAAGAGGATGGACTAAATTAAGGTCTAAAGTCTTTTCCATGTATAAGTGTAGAATCCTGTGTATGATCTAGTTACTACAATCCTGAATCTCTGTAGGGCAACAGTGGACACCGCTAGAAGTTGCTGCTATTGGATTTCAGTGTTGGCAAGGTTGAATTAGCTGGTCTGGACCTAGGGCAGGCATACGATGGTCACTTTGCCTTTGCCTCTTGGTTCTCTGTCATCTTTGGGAGGGAAAACTACAGGAAGTTGAATGATGGTAATGATGTGGGCTATGATAGGACCCCACCAGCCATTTGTTACTACATTTCTGTTCCTGGTTAAATGAGTCCTAGAACCTGGCATCTAGTAGATGCTTAGTAAATATTGTGATTGATCAAGACATGAATGTAGCTAGCAGGGAGCTGTGTTTAAAAAGAGTTGTATTTTATTTTTAAATTTTATTTTCACATCATCTTTATTTCCCAATATGTCTCTTCTCCTTCCTATCCAGAAAGGCAGCATTTTTTGTACACAGTATAAGAAGGAAGGGGTGGCAAGAAACTGGAAACTGAGTGGGTGCCCATCAGTTAGGGAATGGCTAAACAAGTTATAGTACATATGAATGTTATGGAATATTATTGTTCTATCAGATATGATCAGCAAGATGATTACAGAGAGGATTCCAGAGACTTATATGAACTGATGATGAGCAGAATCAGGAGATCATTGTACATGGCAACAACAAGATTATACAATAATCAATTCTGATGGACGTGGCTCTTGTCAACAATGGGGTGATTTAGACTACTTCCAATCTTGTGATGAAAAGAGCCATCTGCACCCAGAGGGAAGTGAACGTGGACCACAACATAGTATTTTCACTCTTTCTGTTGTTTGCTTGCATTTTGCTTTTTTTCTCTTTTTTTTTCTTTTTTGATCTGATTTTTCTTGTGCAGCATGATATTTGTAGGAATATACATAGAGGAATTGCACACATTTAACATATAACGGATCACTTGCCAACTGGGGGAAGGGGTGGAGGGAAGGGAGGAAAAAATTAGAACATAGGGTTTTGTAGGGGTGAATGTCAAAAATTATTGAGTATATATTTTGAAAATAAAAAGCTCTAACTTAAAAAAAACAAGGAAGGATGTGGGGAGGAGGAAGCAATTCAGTAACACTAGCTAACATAGCAAGTAAGTTATAGTATTACTACATGCTACGTCCACAATTCCCCCCATGGTAAAGAAAGAAGAGGGGTTAAAAAAAGGAGCTGGATTTTCAATCACACACTATTCTACACCAGTCTGAGTAACTCCTCCATCATTTCTTTCCTTCGAGGGAAATCCTAAACTGGACCCAACTACACGTAAGAGGCTGCTTTTTATCCAAAAGTTTTATTGAAAGCTTGGCTAGCCAGAGGTGGGTGTATTATAAATATGGAAAGAAAGGACAGATGATCTTTCACTCAAGAATTCCAACGGAGGCGCTTAATCAAGAAAATACCAGTGATCTCAGCCCCTGTACCTTCCAAGAGGAATTAACGGTGAACTTTTGGCTAGTAACTGTATCTTGTCTTGGAGCTGCCCTGGTAACTTCATTGACACAGGGGAGAAGAAATACTTTAGCATAATGGAAAAACCAAGAACAGAGTCAGATGTACTACATAACCTCTCTACAACTGTAAACTGCTAGGTTATGATTCTGAGAGAATTGGTGAGAAGGGAAGTAGGGAAGTTGGATGGAAGAGGCCATTTTCTTTGGAATAAAAATAAGAACTTTATAATCTAGATGTCAGGAGAAATCAAATTTAGTTGTTCCCTAAGATCATAGGATCATAGATTAAAGACCATCTAATTTGACACTTGTCTCTCCTCTCATTTTACAGATAAAAAAATTGAGAACATAGATTGATAGATCAATGCATCATAAATCTAGGTTTGGAAAGGATCTTTGAGCCCAAACTCCCTCATGTAACAAAAGATGAAACTGAGCCCCGAAAAGTTCTGTGCTGTCCAATGTAACAGAGGCAGGAAGGGTCACAGCCGGGATTTGGTCTGAGATCCTTTATATCCAAACTACCAGAAGAATGAACACAGATTTTATATAGCCAAAAAAACCTCTTTGGGGCCTAGGCCCATGGTCACTATTTTTATTTTGAGCTATTTTGTTGCCAAAAAATTTCTATAAGGAATAAGCCCGTACCACCGTTTTCTTTGATCCTATCCAGAGAGAAGTCACTCCTCAGACAACAAGCTACATGTAGTCAGGCTCTATTCAGACTCTATTCCCTATTTATTTTTGTATCCCTAGCTGCTAACTCCATGCTAGGAACATTGTAGGCACTTATTAAATACACGTTGATGAGTGTTGTTTTTTTTTTTTTTTAAATCCTCACGAGCATGGGATTTTAGAGCTGAAGTCATCCAATCCAATGCCATTGACTGAAATCACTTCTGTTGTTTTAATAACGATTAGACTAAAGGCTCTTTCCAACTGTGAGCACCTCTGATTTCACATGTTCTTCAAATTATTAAGCAGAGGTATGACATGACCGAATAAGTGCTTTAAGAAAATCACTTAGATTGGGTTAGAGAAGAGAAACGAGGCAGGGAGACCAATTAGGAAGTTCTTGCAATAGTCCAGGTGAAAGGTGATGAAGGTTGTACCAGTGGAGGGAAGACAGATGTGAGAGACGGCCAATTATGTGGCCTTTCTTCCAGGGAAGAACTTGGAGGGAAGCAGAAAAGGGACCCTTGAGGGGCCTCGGGAGCTGGATGGAGTGGGGAGCCGTTCCTACAACACCCACTTCTCTCCACTGGGTATCTCATTATAGAGCAGCTGGGGATCATCACGGCTTCATCTCCATCGTCGGGCTGAAAATGTGATTTCTAGTAATAGGCTCATTATATCTAGACTCCACGACAACAAAACAATTTGGAGGAACCATGGAGTTTGTCATAATAGAAGCGAGGCTTTCTTTAGTGAAGGGGCTGCTGTTGCGCAAGAGGGCATCAATTACCTTCATCCTGCCTGCAAATATACAGGCAAATACTGTCCTTTAAATGAAAATTCGGAGCCGGGGAAGTCGTGATAACATTTCTGCTGTGTGATCCCCCGTGCGGCTTCATTTAAAGGCAGACAGGAGCAGCTTTTTAATGAGTTTGTTTTCCCTTCTGAAGTACAATCTTGCCAGTGATTTTCAGGCCCTCGCTGGAAATGTAAGTCTGTCTGGAGAATCTGCTCATTGTCAACTTCCTCTCCCCGGATTTCCTCCCATGCGCTGCCGTTAAGGTGCCTGTCAGCACTTATTAGAAAATCTGGCCTCACGCTAGGAGAACATCAAGGAACATTACCCATGGCCGGCCCTGTGTCAGAAGCGGGGGGCTGCTGCGGATCCAATTCCTGCCTCCTGCTCTGGCGCTGAGTCAGGTGATGGAAAGTTCAAAGTCTCTCTCTTCTTCCATGAGCTTAATTCATTTTAACCCCATCTTGCTGAGCAGGAAATGAGCAGTAAGTAGCAAATAAATTCTCTGGAGGTACTCCCAAAAAATCTCAAAAGGGTCCCAGACTTTGTGGAGTCAAAGACAATCTTTCTTCCTAATAATGTGCTTTGCCTCCAAGTCCCATTTTTGGCCATGTCTAGAGCTAGCGGTCCTCACTGGTGACTCTCCCAGCTCCCAGCGCCAGATCTTCACCCTACCTGGAAGGTGGGCACCCTTCTCTGCCTGAGAGAATGCTTTGTTTTCTTCAAGAACCATCTTCTACATGAAGCCTTTTCTGACCCTCCTATCTGCTGGCTCCTTCCTTGTAAAATTGTCACAATGAACAGAGCAAGAAAATTGTTGTTTTTTCAGTTGTGACCAACTCTTCGTGACTCCATTTGGGGGGTAAAGATACAGGAATGGTTGGCCATTTTCTTCTCCAGGTCACTTAACAGATGAGGAAACAGGCAAATAAAGCTAAGTGATTGTCCAGGGTCACAGAGGCTGGACTTGAACTCAGGAAGAAGAGTCTGGAGTCAGGAAGATATGAGTTCAAATTTGCCCTCAGACACTGACTTAGTTTCCTCATCAGTAAAACAGGGACCATAAATAAAAGCCCCTCCTCCCCAGTATCATTGTGTGGATCAGTGAGATACTATTTTGCAAACCTTAATGCCAGAAATTATTATTGTCATTCCTACCTGTCGCGACCACTCTTTGGATCTGATTCAACTACTTCCATATTTAACAAACAAACCTACACGGTACCATATTGTCCGCAAGGATAATATGAGAGATTTTGCCAGTTGGTTTACTGAAATCTGAGCATGCTAAGTAAGATTAGTTTGGAATGATCTGGCAAAGCTGTGTTGAATTTTAATTATAAATACTTATCTAAGTGTTTGTGAACTATACATTTAATGCAGTCTATATTTCTGTAACATAAGAAACAACAAATGTGAAAACGCAGAGATTCATGGGTAAACTTATATGAATAGACAGAAGGAAGAAAACAGTATTAGGAAGATGGAAATGGAGGGAAAAAGTTCAACCAAATGCAACCAAATTATAATTACAAAGCTTGGCCTTTCCCTTTTTTGCAGAAGTGAGGGCTTATGGGTGTGGAACACAACATAGACTGTACTGTCAAATTCAGTTGCTATTTGGGTTAGTTTTGCTGAATTGTTTTTTATCCCTTCCATCTTTCTTCTTTGTTACAAAGGAACATATCCCTGGGTAAAAGAGAGTGAATGCTATATTCAGAAATTTAGATGATATAAAAACAAGAGAGATTAATTTTAAATAAAGGATTCAAGAATTTTCTCAGGCATTAAAGCCAAGATCTCGGGTCTAATTAATAGTCAATTCCAGCCTCTTCAATTCTTTAAAAACTGGGGTACTTGGCCATCTCTCCCATTCTCGGGACGGTTCGGATATCAGTGACAGCAGCGGGGCAGTCATGTCTCCCACTTCTTTTAACACTCTGGGATGTAGCTCATCTGGCCCTATGGACTTTGAAAGAAACTAGAAGTTTAATTAAAAATAAGTCTTTTTACTTCTTCATTTATCTTAGGTTTCATCTCCCTGAGTTAGTAGTTGGATAGCCTCAGCAAGTCTAAGATTTCATTGAATATCTGAACACATGCAGTGGATAAGCTACTGTATACGATCTATACACACCCCCCCCCCCCCCCTTCACCATCATCACTCTACTTTACTTACATGATTTATAACAGGCAGAAACTGATGCAGAAGAATGAGGAATGTGTGATAGATGTACCCCAGGGCTATTGGTCAGTGTGGGACAGTGCCAGAAGCCAAGTCCTCCGACTTGAGATTTAAAGAATTAAAATGGGATCAAGGAGTGCTATAGGTCAAAGCTTCTCAAACTGTGGTTCATAATCTAATATGAGGTCTTGTGGGTTGTGCTCCTTTTAAAAAACTAATCCTTTCAGGGAATGATGTGGGTTGTGCTCCCTTTAAGAAACTAGTCCTTTCAGATTGATTTATTCCTTTCTGATTCCCAGCCCCTCCTAGCTGATGCATTATCAATTCAAGAAGCTAAGACCTTTGATTCACAAATCCTGTCAAAAGCAACCTTTTGAATTCCAATAGGAGATCTGGGCCTGTTCCAGCCCCCACCAGATCTGAACCAACTTGGGACACCACCCACAGGCCCCTTTAGCTAAATCTTTCATTATAAAAGAGCCAGACTGGAGCCCTCTCTTTGCAGAGGTTCCTAACATGGCAGCCTTACACCTGGCATGCCAAGGATCTCTGTCCACTGGAATACTGGTTCCAGTGCCCCTTTGTCTCTACCTTCACCTTTTACTAACTAGACTTTAACTTTACTTCCAAACCCCATAATAAACCTCTTTTATCAAGCTAGGTTTTCAGGTCTGTAAATTCCTTTACAGGGGGCCCTATCTAGACCTCACTGGACCTCATTTAACTCTGTATCCTTGCACCGAATCCAAAGGGGTTGCAGGGGAGCTCCATTTGACTCTCTGTATCCCGAACCTGCCACTAGATCTCAAACCTAATTTTATTCTAAATCTCATCATCATTATTGAATGTGGGGATTGCAAAATTATGATTTATCATCAGTATTTGATTCATATACCTATTTTATATACCTAAACACCCAGGAGTACATAATTTTTTTTTTTTCAGGGTTAAGTAATTTGCCCAGACTCACAGAGCTAGTAAATGTCAACTGTCTGAGGTCACACTTGAATTCAGATTCTCTTGACTCCAAGGCTGATCCACTTAGCTACTCCTACATAAAAATTTCTCAGGTGAAAAGAGGTCACAAATAAAAATAGTTTTAAAAGCTCTGCAGAAGTCACTGGGACCACAAGAAATTATTTTCATCTTTTAAAAATGGAAGTAATCTTACACTAATTAGATCCTGCAGCTCCTGAAAGACTAAGAGATAATAGGCCCAGTGAGCATGGGTATCACCAAAGCTGCTGCCTCAGACCAGTGTTCAGTGGAAGTCGTGTCTAATAGATGTAGCTCACTGCTATAGGGGATGGAGCGCTGGACCGATGTCAGGAAGGCCCGGGTTCATTTCCTACTGTGTAGTAAATCATTGTATCTCTGTCTGCCTCGGTTTCCTCACCTGTAAAAGGAGGATAGTAATATTATCTACTTCCCATCTCTGGCTCATGCCTCCTTATCTCCCCTGACACTGCCCACTCTGGTGCAAGGTTCTCCCCTCCTCCCACCTGGACTATTGCAACAGCTGGGTGAGCTCCCTCTCACAAGTCTCTCCTCACTCCTGTCCATCCTTCCATTTATCCTCCACATGATTTTCCTAGAGGGCACAAGGTCCAACCCTGTTATCCCCACTCCTCCCTCCCACCCCCTCCATAAACCTCCAGAATTAAATTTTAAAATTCTCCATTAGAATTCAAAGTCCTTCTTAACCTGACCTATCCCTATCATCCCAGGCTGCTTGCAGCTCTCTCTCATCCCCCTCATAGACCTCCATGGGTCTTCAACCTAGTGACAACGGCCTCCTTGTCATCCCACAAACAAGACCCTCCCATCTACCCACATCAGACATTCTCCCTGGCTGCCCTCCACGTCTGAGGAGCTCTTCTTCTCACATCCATCCAAAGGAAGCCTTTCCCAACCTCTCTCTCTTCTACTGGCTTCCCTGTTCTCCTCTCTAACCCCTCTCTAGCTTGTCTGAACATAGTTGCAGGTTGTCTCCCCATGAGAGAGTGAGAATCTCCAGAACAGGGACTGGGTTTTGCCTTTCTTTTCATTCTTAGCACTTCACACATTGCCTGGCACATAGTAGGCATTTAATAATGTTTGTTGACTGGCTGTTTGACATTGTGCTAGGGGAAACAGTGACAAAAATGAAAGAGTCCCTGTCCTCAAGGAGCTTATATTCCTTTAAAGGGAAACAGTGTAAACTCAGCATATGTTGTGTACTATTTAAATCAGTATATATATATATATATATATATATATATATATATATATATATATATATACACACACACACACAGAGAATGAGAATATATAGATGTGTATATATGTATATATATATATACACACACACATATACATATACATATATACACATGCATACATATACATATAAATATATATAAACATATACATATATACACACACACATATATATATCAAACCAGCCTAGCACATGCTTATATTTTTTGAAAATAAAGGAATGATAATGATAGCATTTAAAGCTGATGAATCACTTTGCAAATATTATTACATTTGATAATACAGCAAAGTGACAAAAATGTCCTTGTGCCCTCATTGTTGAAAACTTGAATTTGGCTCTTCCTTGTCTCTCTCCAAGCCTCCACACAAAAGGGCTTTCAGGTGAGAGGGGCTCAGACCATGGCTTGGAAAAGGGGTCTTGAATGTTTAGTAAATTCTACAAACATTGTTCTAACTGGGTGATCCCTAGGACTATGGGAATTTTTACTACCAGATGAATCTTTCTAACTCCCACGACATTTGCCTTGCCTTTGACTTAACTCTTGAATAAGAATGAATTTGTGTTAAGCCTGTCTAATGGGAAAGTAATCTGGACTTTTCAGAGCCATTGCTTTTTGAAATGCTTACCAAAGAGGGTTTTAAAAATAGTGTAGAAGGCAAACTCAATTTGAGAATTAATGTGTTTGAAGCAAGCTAGAGGCTCTTCTATTTGTTACCAATGGAAGTCTAAATTAGATGTAATGGGGGCTCTGGAAAGAATACCAGTGAGGAAATAGAATCCTAGGATGCCCTGTCAGAGAGGAGTATTCTGAGAACTGCCACCTTCATCCCCAAAGGTTCGGAGGGATCCATCTCAAGAGGTTTTATGGTCCCTGAGATCTCATCTATTTGTGATGCTCCAAGCCAAAAGTTACCTCTCTGAGCTTTGCAGATGGACTGGACAAAGGGCAGGTGAGAGGTTTGAAAATTAAAGGGAGGCAGATGCAAATTACAAATCAGTGACTGACCATCTATTTTCATCCATGTTCCTGTCACCTTTCGCTCTATCCATTTATTACAGAGGGTCTCTCAATTTATTTTTCAAGCTCTTCTGAATACTCCAGAATACTAGTGGTATCCATAGACTTCCCATTGATTATTTTTCACTCTCATCTGTCTATATGGTTTTCTTTTTTCAATTATATATGTGTATATATATACATATATGTGTATTTATGTATTGTATAGCTATATATATCTGAAAAGCAGGAAAGTTGGGGAAAATATTCTCAGCAAAATTTTTTGAGGAAAGTCTTATTTCTCAAATACCTGTAACAATCTTCCCATATATTCGTTGGTAATGCATTACATCCTACACATGACATCAATCATGTTCCCATTGTCCATTGTGTGATCCTTGTATTTAAATCGTTGAAGACTGTCATTTTCCATTGGGAAATCCCCATTTGATAGATGAGGAAACTAAGATTTATAGAAATTTGTATCAAAAGAAAATTTTGAGCCCATGTCTTTTCTTGGACAGCCAGATATACAGAATATTGGAGCTGTAGATAGAAAGACATGAGTTCAAATCCTGGAGCAGACACTAGCTAGTTGTCTGATCTTGAGCAAGTCAAGTTTCCTCAACTGTAAAATGGAGATAATAATACCCCCAATTTCCTGGAGTTGTTGTGAGGGTCAAGTGAGATAGTATTTGTAAAGCATTAAGCATGGTGGTTGGCACATGGTAGGTGCTTAATAAATGCCTTTTCCTTCTTTCTTTTCCAGGGTTCTATAGACTACAATGCCAAAAGTATTTTATTGTTTTCCTGCTGTGGTGAGTAACTCATGCTTCTGCATTGACTTTTTCATTTATAGGGAGACCAAGAAGCCTGCTTTTTGAGAAAGACAAAATAGAATTTGTGAAACAAGAGAGCACGAATCATCTTTATGTCAGAGAGAGAACAAATGAAGGTATTCCACCCTGAACATTTTCTGTAGCAGGAAGCAATAAGACATGATGGGAGGGATACAAATTGTATGCTGTGGCATCTACTATTGGATTGCTGCCTTCTTAATTGACTATCTGGGTTTCATGAAGGAGATGTGGAGCCAAATGGTTGGTGATTAGAGAATGTGTATTCTACAGAGATCATATCCAGAAGCAGTTGAGAGCCACAGCACCATGAGAGTAGCAAAGAGCCAGGACCATGTGAAGCAAGTAAAATCCTTCTTCCTCCCTCTTTCCTTTTCATCTTTCTCTCCTTTCCTTCCTTTCCTCCATTCTTTCCTTCTTATTCTTCCTTCTGAGAGAAATGTTTATTAAATAATTAATTGTTAATATTGGAGAGACAGAAGATTTATATCTCTCTCTCTGAAACCTTTTTCTCTAATAAACCAGGCCAGCATCTGAAAGACCTTGCTAATTATGAGATTGGATTCATTTTCTCCTCAATCTTGCTTAGAAGCTCATTGTGTTCTACTCAGGTTTGAACGGAGAAAAATTGTTTGATTATATTGCCCAAGGCTGGAGGTGATTTGGAAGTAAATGACATAATCAAAGTGAAGTCCCCCAGCCCCTCATTAGACTAGGTCTGCCTCATTATAATAGCCATTCTTTCTCATTATTTGTTAACCAATCAGAGTTGATTGCCACCCTCAAGAACACCCACATTTCAAGGACATATAATTATTGAATGGGTTCCCTGAGCGGTCTTTGACATATTTTATTATATGCTAGAAAGATTAAGGAAATGATTAATTACCCAGAAACTGTCTTTTGAACTTTTTAAATGTCATTCTTCCTTTTATTATTTCCTTCCTTCTTTTCTTCCTTTCCTTTTTTCTTTCCCTCCTCTCCCTCCCTCCCTTCCTTCTTTCTTTTTTTCCTTCCTGTCTGCCTTCCTTTTTCTTTGTCTTTATTTCTTCCCTCCCTCCCTCTTTTTCTTCCTTCCTTCTTGCCTGCCTCTCTTCCTTTTCTTCTTCCTTCTTTCCTTCCTTCCTTCCTTCCTTGCTCCCATCTTTCTTTCATTCCTGGTTCCTTTGCCCTCCTACCTTCTAGCCTTTTTTCCCCAATGTGATGCAGAGAGGAAAGAGGTTCTGGAATCAGAGATCTTGGATTCAAGTAAGAAGTCTGGTAATGCTAGCTATATGACATTGAGCAAGTCTGTCTAACCTCTCCAGATCTCACTTTCCTTTTCTGTAAGAGAAAGAGGTTGAATTAGATGACCTTGAAGTTTCTTCTGGTGCTCAATATCTGATCCAATGATTCTTGGAGGGGCAATATTGTGAAGTGGATAGAAAAATGGCTTCTGCATACCATATATTACATTAAGTTCAAAATCAGTGCATTATTGAGCAATAAAGGGTGACATCATAAGCAAATTAGTGAAACAAGGAAGAAATTATTGGTCATATCTACAGTTAGGGAAAGAGTTCAAATCAAACAAGAGATAGAAAGATTCACGAGATGCTATTCTTTTTGTGGTAACGAAGAATTGGAAAATGAATACATGCCCCTCAGTTGGGGAATGGCTGAATAAGTTGTGGTATATGAAGGTAATGAAATATTATTGTTTTATAAAAAATGATGAACAAGCTGCTTAGAGAAAGGCCAGGAAAGATTTACACAAAATGATGCTGAGTGAAACAAGCAGAACCAGGAACACGTTGTGCACAGTAACAGCAAGAATGTGCTGTGATTAGCTATGAAAGACTTGGTTCTTCTCAGCAGTTCAGTGATCCAAAGCAATCCCAATAGGCTTTGGACAGAAAATGCCATCTGCATCCAAAAAAAGAACTGATGAGACTGAATGTAAATCAATACATACTATGTTCATTTCTTTTCTGTTTTATTCCTCACCCACGGTTTTTCCCTTTTGCTCTGATTTTTCTCTCCCAACATGATTCATAAAGCAATTTGTATTAAAAATAAATACTTTTTTAAAAAGTTGCAATATATACATGTTTCACATATAGATCTTTTTTCTTTCTCTTTGATTTCTTTGGGGTAAGGCTTGTAGTGGTATTACTGTGTCAAAGGGAATGCATAGATTAATAGATTTTGAGGTGAAGCTTCAAAGTGCTTTTCAGAATGGAAACTATTTCATAACTCCACCAACTGTGCATCACTATCTCTGTTTTCCTATATCTCCTCTACCATTTGCCATTTTCTTTTTTATGTTACCTTAGCCAAATTGATGAGTGTGAGGTAGCATCTCAAAGTTGTTTTTAATTTGTTTTTCTTTGATTTTTCATAATTAAGAACATTTTAAATAATGATTATTGATAGTTTTGATTTTTTTCCTCTGAAAATTGTCTGTTCTTATCCCTTGGCTGTAAGTTGAACAATAGTTCTTATTCTTATTAATTTGGCACAGTTCCCTATCTATTTGAAAAATAAGGCTTTTATCAAAGAAATTTGCTGAAAATATTTCCCCCTACTTTTCTTCTAATTTTAGCTGCATTGGTTTGGTTTGTGCAAAAGTGTTTTATTTTATGGAATCAAAATAATCCATTTTACATCTTATGAATCTTTCTATGTCTTGTTTTATTTGAACTCTTTCCCTACCTATAGATCTGACCAGTAATTTCTTCCATGTCCAACTAAATTGCTTATGATGTCACCTCCATCAAGAAGTTAAAAAAAAAAAAAAACCAAAAACCCATCAATTGGGGAATGGCTGAACATGTTATGGTCAATGATTATGCTGTAAGAAATGAGGAAGGGAATGATTTCCAAAGACTCATACAAACTGATGCAAAGGGAAGTGAACAAAACCAGGAGAACATTTTACACAGTAATAGCAATATGGTAAGGATGACCAACTGTGAGAGACTTTGCTATTCTGCTTAAATCAATGGTCCAAGATAATTCCAAAAGACTAGTGATGAAACATGTTTTCTACCTCACACAGAGACAGCTGATGGATTCTGACTGCAGAAGAAAGAATATTTTTCTTTTCTTTTCTTGTTCCCATCCCCCATAACATAGCTTAAGTAGATATTTCTTTTGCATGACTATATATGTAACATTTTGGGGTTTGGGTTTTTTTTTACCTTCTCGATGGATGAGGGAAGAGTAGAGAGGGAGAGAATCTGGAACTGAAATAAAATAATTTTTTAAAAAGTTGTCTTATGAATCAGAAGGACCTGAATTAAAGGCCTGCTTCAGATGTATGACTCTGGGCAAGTTATTATATCTCTCTATATAAATTGCTATACATTACCAGGCAGGTACTGATTTGAATTAGAAGAGGAACTTTCTTCACTGGATGTTTCCTACATCAATGAAACCACACAGTTGATATAATTTTTTTTTTTTTGGTAGAGTTCCTTTCTCAGACTAGGGTCCTCAGACATCCTCACTAACCCTCCCCTCTCTAAAATTTCAGTCCGCCTCCAGTTCCCACCAGGGATAGCTGGTCCAACCCAGGGGAAAAAGTACAAAAAGGAAGTGTTTCATTTAAAGAAAGCCATATCTGTGTGTCCTGGGGGAGCCTTCAGCTGTAACTGAGAGATGAACCTGCTGGCAGAAATGTGATTTAATTTTCTTCTGTCTTTTTAAACAGGACAGAACATTTTCAAATTACCAAGATAACCAGAAGCTAAAAGAGAAGGAAATCAAGCAAATGGCTTTCCAGGAACAAAGGCCTTGATTAGGGAATAATGGAGAGAAAGGGGAAAGAAGCATAATTGATTAATTGACACATTAACACTAGAATGTAATTAAGACTAGAATGTAGACTCCTTGAGGGCAAAGATTGTATCTTTTTTTTTTTTTTCTTTTTTATAATGCAGGAAGGCCTGGTAATGGGTTTTTTCTAGGGTGGAAGGAGGCCTGCAATGTCACTGATAGAGGAAATTTCCAGTGAGGAATCTCTCCACCAATTTCTATCAACTAAACCAGCTCTGCTCGAACCTCCACTTTCTGTTGGTTATTTTTAATTTATCCAGATTAAATCTTGTTTGTTTATTCATAGTAGTGTCCATGTTGTCTCTCCATTACAATGTGAGCTCTTTGATAGCAGGAACCATCTGTTTTACCTTTCCCCTTTGTTTTGTTCTTAGCACAGTGCCTCGAATATATTAAATGCTTTTTTAAAAAAAATGTTTCTTGACCAATTTGTGGTAGATCCTACTAATGCTTATTGTTCTGATCAGACCCAGTCAGACACATTGTACCTTGACTCCAACATAGTGGTACCATTTTGTTCCTGTTTGAGAATGAAAGTCAACAACCACAAACCTTCTTCCTTTCCCTCCTTTCTTTCCTTTCTGATCTTGAAAATCCATTTTTTCTGACCTTGGAAATCTAGACTGGCAACTATATATATATAGACTTTTCAAATGGTGAACCAACGAGCCCAACTCATACCCAATTTAACATGTTTTCACCCAATCTTTGTTTGAAGACCTCCAGAGAAGTAGAACCCCTTTACAGAACCCCCAGAAAAATTTAGGGCCATAGACAAGGGCTAAGCCCTTTCACCCTTTCCATAAATCAGAATCTACCAGGTTGCTTGGGAAGAAAACTTTCTGGGTCTCCATTCATACTGTATTTAGAAGTTTTTTGTTTTTTTTTTTTAAATACAGCATAGGTTTAATGCTAGTTTAGTCATCTTCCTGGAGTCAAATCCTTGTTCCACCACTTACTACCTCTGGGACTTTGAACACATCCCTGGGTCTCAGTTTCCTCCTCTGTAAAATCAGGAGGTTGGAATAGATGATCTCTTCACTCCTTCTGTGGTCCTATCATCCTGTGGTCCCTTACTTTACACCAACCAAAACTGAAGTGCAGAGAAATGAAAGGATTTGCCTAAAGTTATACAAATAGTAAAAAAGAAAGACAAGTTTCCATCTAGGCCATTTGGCTCGGCTGCTTCATTTTACAATTCTTGTTCACTGCTAGAGATGAGGGAGGGGGAATTAGGAGCCTAGATTTGTCTTATACTGACCCGAAGGTGATTTTTTTGTGTGGAGTAAATTCTCCTTAATTTGAGTTTATTTTCTTTTCATTTCTCTCTTTGACCTAAAAGTCAAGTGTAGAGAGAAATTCTAATTAATTGAGCTTTTCAATTGGTTATATTCTGGTTAATCCAAGTTTGACTACACATTGTCAACATTTCGGTGTCCAATTACATGCTGTGCTGTCATGAATGAGCATTTGGTTAAATTTCCCTTCAAGTGCTTGATGATGGAGATTCCTGTAGATGCTGTGAATTTCCTCACCCTAGGAAAGCGTATGCATTTCAGTTCTAATCCTTATCATGTAATTGATTTTTCATGTTGAAAATTTGGTGCTAAAGAAATCAAGGCAAATGGGAAAAGGTGAGCATGAGGGAAGGCTAGAAGAAAGCTGTGTTTTTGAACAAAAGCTGAAAATAAAAGAGGCATTTTCTTCCATTTGTGTCTGAAGCATCAGATTCGTTTCTGCTGGGCTGCATGTTGATGGTGTTGCTCCTTCATTTTCCTACTGGACTTTCATGGCCCTTCAATTAAGGGATGGAGAAATGGATGGCTGGAAGAGCAGATGGATGGATGGATGAGAAGCACTTGCCCTTCCATAAGTGGGAAGGGATCCATTAGCTCTTTAGTTTGTTAGTTACAAGAGCCATCGGTAGCTCTTCTGTGTTGCTATACCTTTCACTACGTGATCCCTGAAAATAGCACAGATTTGAGGTGCATTGTAGGTGTGGGACATCATTCACTTGAAACTACAGCTCATCAACCCCAACTGATGTATTTTTTTTTTTAAAGCAAGTAGTTAGAAAACACAGTCTTCCTAGTTAAGGATATTTAATTAAATAGGCAGGGCAAGATAAATGTCCAGAAGGAATTCTTCACATAAAGAGGGATATACCTTCCCCCAGACTATGAACCTCTATGCAAGATTTATGACTCCTAAACCCAAATGGCAGGTCACAAGTCTTACCAGGGATATATTCATGTTTGAGGGAATTTTTATCTCCAACACAACAAAGCTGTTGCTGTCCCATTGGCAAGTCATCTAACAGGTTGAACTAGGATCCTCAGCTGAATTATTCTCTCTCCCCAGTACTTTTTGTAGGATGCCTCCACCATTGGACGCCTAAGTTGCTGTGTGTCGATTGTTTCTGCTTCTGCCAGACTTTGTGGAAAGGGGTCTGTTGTTGTTCAGTAGTTTCACGATGTAACTCTTGGTGGCCTCTTTGGGAGTTGTTTTGGCAGAGATACTGCAATGACTTCCATTTCTTTCTTCAGCTCATTTGTTCAATAGATGAGGAAACTGAGGCTGACAAAGTTAAATGACTTGCCTAGGGTCACCCTGTTAGCAAAGGGATGGGGTCTTTTAGCATTTTTATTTTTTAGCCCAGAAACCATATGTAGCTCTTCTGTGTTGTTAGCCCTCACCCTCATATCCAAACCTCTTATGAGGGTGAGGGCTAACAATACAGAAGACCAAAGGAATTGTGTAGCTATGATTTATGTAGAATTTTTTCAAAGCATTTGATGTAGTTTCCAATATAATCTCTGGACATTTTTTTCCCCCAGTCATTCTTTGGGTGACATGCTTTACACTGCTTCTCCTTCATAATATCAAGTCCAATATAGACTACTCTATCATTAATGTAGAAAAAATAGAAAAACATGGGCTAGACAATATTACAAGGATTTCCCCAACTGGATTAATAGCCTAACCCAATGTAGTTATTAATGGATCAAGATCAACTTGGAAGGAGGTCTCCAGTGGAGTGGTCTGTGTTTGGATCTATGCTGTTTAGTATTTATTAATAATTTGAATGAATGCTAAATGCCAGGTTTATCAAGTGCACAGATGATATCATACTCAAAGAGAATTGAAAACACACTGGATGATAGTATTTGGATATAGAAAGACCTTGGCAGGATAGGACACTGGCCCAAATGTAATCACATAAAATTTAATAAGAACAAATGCAAAGTCTCACACTCAAAAGACAACTTCATAAGTTGTGGGGAAGAGTGAACACAGTAGTAATTCTGGGAAAAAATTGGGGGCTCTCAAACTATAAGCTCATGTGAATCACTAATGAGTCAAGAAAATTAATGTGATTTGGAACTGCAATAAAAGATGGGTGATAGTCATATGTAGGGAGGAAATAGCCTTGCCGTTCTTTTTCCAGGTCAGAGTTTTGTCTTCTAGTATTCAGTTCTGTATGTTTCCTTTTGGAGAAGATATTGAGAAGCTATGAGATGTCCAAAGGAGTGCAGCTAAATGGTGACAGCATTCAAGATTTTTCCCATGAGGACTCCTCTGCAGAAATGGAAATATTCAATCTAGAGTAGAAAAAACTTAGGCTACATATAATCTCTATCTCTAAGGCTTTGAAGGGCAATCATAGCAACTTACTCTGGTTGACCCCAGAGGGCAGAAATAGAAACAAGGGGTGAAAACTGGAAATAGTACAATTTAATACTCAAAACCCTCACCTTACATGCTCTTTTAAGATCTTTATATAAGGGCCAGAAGATCATCTGATATGATGCATTTTTTTTTCAGATTCTTCTAGTTGAGATTTCCACTCTACTTTCTTTCAGTTTGAAAATTGTGATCTTCATTTTAAAGATAAGGGAACTGAGGTTGAAAAGGCAAGGGACTTGCCAGCTAGTAAACAGAAGGATAAGGAATAAAACTCAGGTTTTTTTTAAGTCTTGGAGTGAATGGACTTTCCACTCCACCACGCTGCTTCTTAAACTTACAACCCATTGTGTAATTTCAGACTTCCTTTTATTTCATATATAACTGTCTCTTGCCTGCTTTTTCTAAAGGTCACCTTGTATTTTTAGAGGTTTGGGACTTAGAGAACAAAACCGTGTTCATTCCACTCACACGTTCCATGTTTTTAATCACTTTCAGTCACATGACCCTCTATCTTCTCTTCCCATATTGAAGAGTCCTAATTGTGTTAGTGGGCAACCAGTTGCACAGTAATTAGAACTTTGGGCCTGGAGTCAGGAAGACCTGCATGCAAACCTGGACTCAAACACTTGCTAGTTGTGTGACCCTGAACAAGTCACACAACCCACTTTCCTTTAGTTTCCTTATCTGTAAAATGAGCTGGAAAATGGCAAAGAACATTTTTTAAAATATTTCAATAGTTTTTATTTACCAGATATATGCATGGGTAATTTTACAACATTGACAATTGCCAAACCTTTTGTTCTAATTTTTCAAATATATTTGTTAAATAAATATTTATTAAATACATTAATACATAAAGATGAATATGTATATATATATTTTGAAGTCCCTGCAATGTGGGAAGAGTTGGAGATTTCTGGCCCTGGACAATCAGTGGGCCTGGGTTCAAATTTCATCGATAATTATACCCATGTAAACTTAGACATCCCCTGGCCTCAGTTTCCTCATTTGCAAAGTGGGATGTTGGACTGCATTAGCTCTGAAGTCCCCTCCAGCACCAAGCCAGTGATCTCAGGAATATTTTCAGTCCTTCCTGTTGGCACTAGCCTGCTCCTTGGACACGGCACTGCAGCTCCCCTGGGCCCAGTCACTTCTACGTCGCTTCCCCAGCTGCCACCTTAGTATTCCTCCCTAGCTCTGGCTTGGGAGCACCTGCCAACTTGCAGCCAGGGTGAAAGATAATCAGGTAGATGTTGGGGTGCTTTGTCATTCCTGAGCAGGTGGGGAATGTTCCCTTGGGTAAAAAGATACCCTTCCTTGGGTGTAAGAGAGATTTGTAATTATACCCGAGGATGGCACGTGAGCCAGAAATTCCCCTGAGTGGAGAGAACAACTGCGAGCCCTACTCCCTGAGCCAGCTTTTGTGTGATGGGAGAGCTGCAGAGGAAAATGAAGTTCCTGGTCTGGAAAATGACAAAGCACATTTTTGCCAAGAAAACCTCAAATGGGGTTATCAAATGACTGAATAATAACAATAGTTATGAAGGTAGTTTTGTGCATTGGAAGGAGAAATGGATTTGGAGACAGGAGAACCTGAGTTCAAATCCAACCTCAGATCCTTGAGATCTGAGAAGGATGGTGACTTTTCCCAGAGGAGGAGGAAATATTCTTGGGGGTTTTGTAAGTTTTATTTTTTAATAAAGCTTTTTCTTTTCAAAACATATGCATGGATAATTTGACAACATTGACCCTTGCACAGCTTTGTGTTTCAGATTTTCTCCTCCTTCCCCCCACCCCCTCCCCTAGGTGGCAGGTAATCCAATATATGTTGTACATGTTAAAATATATGTTAAATCCAACAAACATATTTATATAATTCTCTTGTTGCACAAGAGAAATCAGATCAAAAAAAAAAAAAAGTAAATGAGGAAGAAAACAAAATGCAAACAAACAACAACAAAAAGAGTGAGAATGTTATATTGTGGTCCACACTCAGTTCCCATAGTCCTCTCTCTAGGTATAAATGGCTCTCTTCATCACAAGATCATTGGAACTGGTATCAGTAATCTCACTGTTGGAAAGAATCACATCATCAGAATTAATCATTATATAATATTGATGTTGTCATGTACAATGATCTCCTGGTTTTGCTTATTTCACTCAGCATCAGTTCCTGTCAGTCTCTCCAGGCTCTCTGCAATCATCCTGCTGATCATTTTTTTACAGAACAATAATGGTCCAGAACATTTATAACCATAACTTATTTAGCCATTCTCCAACTGATGGGCAGCCACTCAGTTTCCAGTTTCTTGTCACTACAAAAAGGGCCATCATAAACATTTTTGCACAAGTGGGTCCCTTTCCAAGAGAAGGAATACATTCATAAAAGCAGCATTTTTTTCAATGAATAAGAAAAATGAAATTGAACCTTTGGAAAAAGTCTGAGAATTCAAATTCCACCTCTGATGCTCCCTATGGGCAAGACTCTTAAAGCATTTAAGACTAAGTGCTCTGGGTTGAATGTCGAGAAGACATTAACAATTTCCAGAGAGACCCAGGCAAGCTAATTCTACTTTTTCCAAGGGGAAACCCGATGAGTGAAGGGATATGGAGGCCTTTCTCTTCCTTTCCTCAGCATCACACAGGACTGAACTTAGCTTGATCAAATCCAAAGCTGGGGATCTGAGCCATAAGGACCCTCTGAGGTCTATAGTTCTGACAAATAGTAGTTCCTTAAGAAATACTTATGAATTTGATTGAACTCAATTGCACTCGATGTACCAGGGGACAGAGCTACTTTTTAAAATTTGAAAGGAAAAGAGGTCTTGTGCTGAGGACTCTTATCCCAACCTTAGCCTGAAGCTGTTTTTCTCTCCTTACAAACCCCAAACATGAGCTAGTCCATGTCTGAAATTCCCACTGCAGCCTTTCTGGTTCCACCCTTAACCCTCCCTTCCTCTGGCCTTCATCACTCTGCCTCTGATAGCCTGTCCACAGAGTACCGTGTTCCTGCCTTTCCCTTTCACCGTCTCTCAGACAGCCTCTTAGGTTTCAAAGGTGAAACGCTGATGTTAGAAATGGAAAAGAAAGGCATGTGTATGATGAAAATAGCAGGCCGTCGAAGGAGCTGTCATTCTGATGAAATGTCTCATAACCAGCGTGGTTCAGGGAAAAAAATGTGACAACTGCCGAGGGAGAGAGAGCGGGGGCCAGTCTGTACTCCTGGAATTGCTTATTATTTGGGCAAATGATGCCTGAAAGGGATTCGGGCTGACCCCTTCTCTGCTCGTCTCCCAGGCACCCATCTCTGAAGACATTCTAAAATTGGACAGACGAGAACAGAAAGCAAAATGGTCTGGGATAATCTCCTTTTGTTACTCTTCCAGACATTTGTAATGGCTACGACTGAGGTAGAGATGGGGTACATGGGAACGTGTTGGGGATACAGGCTCCCCTCATTCTTGATCAGGCCGTGTTCCATTTCCTTTGGGTTCCAATGATCTGGACAAAGAGACAGTAGCTGAAAGACTGGCATTAGAACGAGGAAGACTTGGGTTCGTTCGAGTAGTGGATCTGGCCCTTGCTGTGTGACCCTGAGCATGTCATAAATCCTTCGGGTCCCAGGTAGTCAACACAGTCTGTGAGTTACACATTTTGCCGACCAGCATTACTGGACTTTACTCCAGGAGTTTCCTATACTGTTGAAATCATAAACTGGGACCAAAACCCCCAACCCAGAACCAGATCCCAATTCTGAGTATCCCTGTTGTTTTCTCTCCCTCTTCCATAGTGGACCCCAAGAGAAGGAGGATTGCTTTGTTTTTATATCTGTATCTTTGTACCCAGGACAGGACCTCCCATCTTTGGGAACTGAGGATTTAGGATGAGAACTGGGAGTTCATTGATATCAGGGACTCAGGTGAGGGACCTCCTTCCACCACCAAAGGATATTGACACTTCAGAAAGCTGTCTGGGCCAGTAAGAGGTGAAGTGTCTTGCCCAGGGTCACACAGCCAGGACATGTCAGAGATAGGTGGGCCAGAAGGATTTATTAAGGGCCTAACCATGTGCCTGTGGCCTAAGTCTGTGCCACGCTCATGACAAATATCATGCTCTATAATCACCACAGACACATATTAGGTACCAGGGCCCAGCAATGACTTTCCTGGGCTGGGGAAAAATGCTTTACAGAGGAAGCTAGGGAGAGAAACATCTCCTTCAATAATATCAAATCATAAAAGTGTTAGATCCAAGCCATCCTCCATTTGATAAATAGTCAAAGGATATGGACAATTTTCAGATGAAGAAATTAAAACCATTTCTACTCATATGAAAAAATGCTCTAAATCACTTTTGATCAGAAAAATGCAAATTAAGACAATGCTGAGATACCACTACACACCTGTCAGATTGGCCAAGATGACAGGAAAAGATAATGCTGAATGTTGGAGATGTGGGAAAACTGGGACACTGATACATTATTGGTGGAATTGTGAACTGATTCTGGAGAACAATTGGAACTATGCTTAAAGGGCCAAACGGTGCATATTCTTTGACCCAGAAGTGTTTCTGCTGAGCTTATATCCCAAAAAAAAAAAATCTTAAAAGAAGGAAAAGGACCCACAAGTGCAAAAATATTTGTAGCAGCCCTTTATGTAGTGGCAAGGAACTGGAAACCCAGTGGATGCCCATCGGTTGGAGAATGGCTGAATAAATTATGATATATGCATGTTATGTTATATATATTGGTCTGTAAGAAATGACCAATAGGATGAATACAGAGAGGCTTGGAGAGACTGACACGAACTGATGCTGAGTAAAGTGAGTAGAACCAGATCATTGTCCATGGCAACAGCAAGAGTATACGATGATCAATTCTGATGGACATGGCTGTCTTCAACAGCAAAGTGATTCAGGCCAATGTGATGGAGAGAGCCATCTGCACCCAGAAAGAGGACTAGGGAACTGAATGTGGATCACAACATAGCATTTTCACCTTTTTGTTGTTGTTTGCTTTTTTTTTTCCTTTCTCATTTTAAATTCCTTTTTGATCTGATTTTTCTTGTGCATCATAATAATTGTGGAAACATGTATAGAAAAATTGCCCAGTTTAACATATTGGATTACTTGTTATCTAGGGGAGGAGGGAGGAAGACAAAATTTGGAACACAAGGTTTTGCCAGGGTGAATGTTGAAAACTATGGGTATTTTTTGAAAATAAAAAGCTATTATTTTTTAAAGTGAAAATTGAAGACCACACACACACAAAAAAGAATGGATTTTCCCAGAAAAAAGGAAATGGCAACATGCAATTACAATGGGTTCTAGGAATGTGCCCCATTTCTGTTGGTATCATAAAAAGCACTGGCAAGCTGTTAACTAACAGCCCACTTATCACATACAAGGTTGTCTGAAGCTGTTATCTTAATTATTGTCTTAATTAATAAACTAATTGTTCTTTTGGTCGTTGCTTTTCCCCCTCCTTTTTCCCCCATAATCTATATGCAGAGATTTTCCAGAATAAACTCTGAGTGGGATCACAATAGGTCAAAGGGATATTTAGGGCTGTCACCAAGAAAAGGCATAGTATATGAGAGCCCGAAGTGAGGTTCCAGGGTCAGGGTTTATACACACAGTGTCCAGACTTCAGGGCTTGGGAAGGAAGAGGGCTTGTCATAGCATATGTCTTAATATCAGTCAGGATGCCATCTCAAGGAGAGTGGGCAAAATTTAAACAGGAACATCAATCTCATCTCAGGCCATTCTCTACCAGCATGTAGGAAATAGGACTTTGTTGCCGAGTGCTGCCATATTTTACTCCACCCAGAGCCCACTGGGTGCAGCAGAAGGTGGCTAAGATTTTAGGGTCCACCATCATTTCCTAGGTCGGATGTCTCCAACTTGCCCTTGGAATGAGGGAGCTAACACGTTTTCTAAGGAAGCAGCAATACTTGAAACCCAACCGCTCTGCCCAACAATGAGAGATGTCCCTTCCATGGACCTCCTGTGCCACTTGTGGGGGGACAGAGGGGGAAGGAAAGTTAAAAAACATAAAGAAATGCTACATTGCCTTTTAGGGGGATTAGCACATTAGTTAGCTGCAGCCTAGAGATAAACCCAGCCACACAGAAACTTTATAGTTGATTATTAGTGACAAAGGGATGAAGGCAAACAGCAGGATTCCCACCTTTCTGTCTTTAATTCCAAAGCAGCAAATGTGAGGCTTCCAAAATAATTGATCTTTTTCTGTTCTTTTCTTTCAGAAAAACTTGTACAAATGACCAATTTGAGCAGCAAAGCTGCAGATGCTTGGTGTGGGAGGCTCTTATGGTTGAGGATGAAGAATCGGGCCTGGGCAGGGCACAAGACCCAGTCCCCCATCTGTGTTCTGCCCACAAGTACAGGTGGAATCCATTCCTTCCCACTTCTTAGGTCTCCCAGGAATCCAGTCTGGGATGACATTTAATCTGTGGATCGCTTATCCCCAGGTGTGAGAAACGGTCACCAGATAGGCTGTGTCTGAGAAGTCTATCTGTCATATCCTGGATTAATGCCAGACTGAGACAACAGCCTGATGGCGTGGGCTGACAAAGAGGCTCCTGCCTCTGCTTCCTCACACCTTGACTCCTACACTTCTTGGCTGCTGGCCCCTGACTCTTCCTGGCCAACTATTCATGCTGCCAATGCTCAGGCCAGCCATTGGCCTTACCTCCTTCCCACTGGAATCTGGGACTCCACCTCTGGCTCTTTCAACTCTCAGAATGTTTGTCTCATCTTACTCCCCAGATATCATCTCACCCTTCCCCTGCCCAAGGGCCAGCTCTTCCAGATCCCCTCTCTGTGCTGTCTTCCTTTGAGAGGATAGAAGACCCAGGAGGGCAGAAACTGGCTACTGGGTTTGTCTTTCTAACCCCAGCACTTAGCACCGTGCCCAACAACAAGGAAGGTTTGCAATGGTACCTGTACATATCCAGTTGCACGCTATCTGTATTTATTTATGAGTATCTAAGTCTATGTGTGTCTCTATTTCTATTTCTCTGTTTTCTATCTCTGTATGTATTTCTGTCTTCTCATGTAGCAACTGTTTCTTATTTATCTGTCTGCTTCTATATCTATCCTCTACCCATTTCTACATCCAGTCAGTCGTCTGTCTGCTTCTATATCTATCCTCTACCCATTTCTACATCCAGTCAGTCGTCTGTCTGCTTCTATATCTATCCTCTACCCATTTCTACAACTATCATCTATCTGCTTCTCTATATATTTGTGACTCCATACCAACTTGCCTTGGAGCAGAGGTTGCTCCTATTCCAGAGAGTCCATCCTATCTCTTAGGGGAAGGGCCTTCTCCCTGTTTTTTGATGGCTCTTTCTTCCTCCTTCTCTCCCCCTCCCTTCTAAGTGCCATCCTTCCATCTCCCAATTTCCTTTCACAGGATAGGATTTCCTCTTGCCAGGTTAGCATCCTTGAGGCATTCTTTCAAGTATTAATGATAATCAGAAATACAGAGCTGCTCTGTCTGAATGTGAAAAGGTTTACAAAGGTCACCTATTTCTCCTCATGGAGAATTATTGTTCTCAGTACTGACAGAAACTGCTCTAGTACGAGAGGATCAGATGAGCCAAAGCAGTAGGTCTTTTTAAGGTGGACAGGGAAGGATGGGGGAAGGGGGGGACATGGGGATGGGGGGGAGATCGTTGAGGGGAAAAAAGAGAAAAACAATTTGTTAAGCACCTACTATGTGCCAAGCACTTTAGAAATACTATCTTATTTAAAACTCATAACAACCCTGGGAAGTAAGTGCTTTTATATCCATTTTACAACTGAGGAAACTGAGACAGTTCAGCATCTTGCCCAGGAACACATAGTGTCTGAGGTTCTATTTCAACTCAGACCCTCCTGACTCTGGACTCAGCACTCTAACCACTCTACCCGAGCTGCCTAGACAAGGGATGGCTTCCAAAGTCCCTTCTAACTCTGAAATTGCAGGAATATGGGGATTTCAGGAAAGAAAGGACCAATATGGTGGCAGCAGTCTGGGGCAATGTAAAGAGCAATCCTGTCTATAACATTCAGTTTTTCTATGATCTTGGACACTTCACTTAATTTTCCAGCCCTCAGTCTCCTCATCAATAAAAAAGGAAGCAAGGCTAAATAATTCCCAAGATCCATTCTAGCTCTAAGTCTATGGAACTACGGTTTTGTGGATGCTGCAACAAGGGACACAGCCCTCTAGAATGCCTTAAATAGGGAAAGAGAAGGAATCTGATATCATTTCTAACTCAGCTCAGGGCCTGACTTTCTGGACTTTTTTACCTCCCTAGACGTATCCTCCCACCTTTTTGTATATGTTATCTTCCCTATAAGAATGTAAGCTCAGGGACTATCTATTTTTACTTGTATGTATTTATGTTCTTATTTCTTGTTACAGTCCTTGGCACATAAGAAGTGATTAATAAATGCTTTATCTATTCTAATATATTAGAAAATGATAAGAGAAGAAATGGTGGCAGATAAGATTTCTTAGAGTTCAAGCAACAGCTAAACCAATCTTATGGAAAAGGAAATGGCCACTCTGTGATTTTTAAACCAGAGGAGTTAATTGGGAGCCCAAATAGAAAAGAATCTTTCTCTTTCTAAGGCTAGAAGATCTGGTGAACTAAATGTAAGTTACCTTAAGACTGAAAAAGAGACAGTAAAATACAGGTGATGATGAGAATGGGCGCCATCTATAAAAGAACCAACTGAAGGAATTGAAGAAGTCTACCTTGGGAAAGAGAAGACTGACGTGGTTGGAAATAGGGAAGTATTATAACTGTCATCAAATACTGATGATCCTTTATATAGAAAAGGGATGACAATTGTTCTATATGGCCGCAAAGGTCGTCAGTGGTCAATCGATGGGAATTGTCAAGAGGAAAATTTAGACAGAAGAATTTCTCATCTGTCAGATCTGTTCCAAATAACAACGGACTGCTTTGGGAGGTGATGAGTACTGAATGCTGTTTCCCTTCATCCTCTCCCCTGCCCGGAGACATCTTCCTACAAAGACCGGAGACCCCCTTGGCCAAGATTATTGTAGGACGATTTAATTGAATTGAATTGTAGGATTCAGGGAGGTATCCATTGAACTTTGGTAGACTTCAAAGACCTTACAAACTCTGAAGTTCTGTGATCCCTTAAAGGCCAAGAATCCATATTGTCCAAATCCCTTCTCTCTTTTATTAAAGTGGAATTTTGCATTACAATCCCTTATGTGCTGGAGCAGCACAGAGAATTATTTTTCCTCTGTCTAGCTCTCTTAAGGGTGTTTTCAAGAAGAGCAAAGAACTTTCTTTCATAGGTTTCAGCCCCAGGTTCATTCCTAACTAGCTAGTGACCTTGGAACTCACCAATGGCAGCCATTTCTAGCCTTCAGTTTCTCATCTTCACAGTTACCAGTGCTCTCTGTAATCATCTGATCTAAATGTCTTTTCTTGATTTTCTTCCCTCTTGCCTTCTCTGTACTATTTACCACTGTTGATTACCTTCTCCTGAAAACTTTCCCTCTGGGTTTTCATAATGGGAAGCTCTCTCACTTCTCATTCTCTCTGGCCACTTCTTCTCAGTCTTTTGATGGACGTTCATCCATATCATGCCCACTAATGGTGGACATTTTCCTCTTGCACCCCTTCGTTTTTCATCTCTTTCTAGCATGGAGCTCATAAAGGGATCAACTTGGCTAGATGGAAGGGACCAAGTCAAAGAGGTATCTAAAGTGAGTTACTGATGGAGAATCTTGAACTTTACCTCAACCTGAACTATGCCTCAGTTGGACTCACTGTCAGGATTGCTTATGATGACATTCCCAACTGAGGGCTACTAGAAAGAAAGAGAAATCTCCCCTTTGTTACCTTCTCTCCGTCTTGTATAGTCTGCAAGGAGCTTAGGGAGGAAAATAAAGTATTCTCTCAAGAACTGCTTTGGCTGTTTCTTCTACTTGCAGATAGAATGGTCAGAGAGCCGGAGTTCAAATTCCCTCTTGGATCTTAGGCAGATCAGGTAACCTCTCCCAGTCTCAGTTTACTCACCTATAAAAAGGGGATATTAAAAATAGGCCCTACATCACTGTGTTATTATAAACCCAAATGAGATAATATGTGTAAAGTGCTTCACAAACCTTGAAATACCACATAAATGTTCATGATTATTGCTATTAAGCAATGCCTCGAAGGCAGACGGGGGAAAAAAAAGCAAATGATTATCTTCATCCTGGCAAAGAAAAACAACAAGGAAAATAATTCCGCTTTACATCCTATCCCACTGAGTGGCGATGACCTACCTTGTAACAAAGGCAGACAGCTGGACCCACAGCCCATCTGTCCCTGGACTTGTGACATCCCCACCCCACCTCCCTATGATTCCTAAACACTGATTGGAGATAAGGCTCTGGTAATTAGGAATGACAAGAGCCCTTCCCAAATTGAAGGCTTGCTGTCAGTGGGGAAGAGGACAGCTTGGCAGTAGCTAATGGACAGGATGGAAATTGGGGCTCATAATGAAACACTGCTTGCCCAAACAGAGCCATGGTAATAAGTATAAACATCACAGCTACAAAGGGCATTTCAATTAAAGGCGAGTCAGTTAGGTTGAGACTGTCTAATTCTTTCCTGGATAGAAAAACCAAGAGGAGAAAATGAATACCTTAACTTGCCTTAGAAAGGGAAGGGGGGGTTGGGATGGAGAGATGCTGACATCCTAGAACCATAGAAAAAGCCTGGATTTGGAGCCAGAGGGCCTCAGTTTACACCTTGGCTCTCCCACTTTCTGTCTGTGTAACATTGGGCAAACAGCGTCCCCTCTTCTCAGTGTAGTGGGCCATTCACCTCCCCCACCAAACTCACTTGCAAGCTAGGTTCCTCTCAGTATGACTATCCCACATTTGAGGTTCTCTATGGGTCTTTACTCCTGAGACTACAGTACAGGAAGCCCTTCAGTGCTTGCCTTGTCTCTAATCAGCCAGAGGACAAATTAGCTCAAAGCAAAGGTGTGTGCTACAATCATATTGTGAGAACAGTAGCGACAAAAGATCTCCATAGACCTTTTATGAGCTCTCCCGCAAATACAGCCAGCTTCAGGGACAAGAGTGGATACAGAGAGAATTGAGAAGCAAGCACACAGTCAAGCCATGTGGCCAGGCCTCTGTTGCTCTGGGGTTCCAGGGCCCTCGATTTGTATTCCCACCCCTTTACCACTGAGCTTGCTCTCCAAGTCTCTACTGCTTACTGAATTTTGCTCCAATTCATTTTGCTTCCCTGCTGGGCTGAAGTCACCACCACTGCAGCTGGCTTCTGACATTGTGGCCCAGGGAACCACTACTTTCAGAGGAAGTCTGGGATCCCGAGGAGCTCGGCTCCGGGACTTTTAGGATCTCCCAGTTTTAGTGAACTTCATTCATTAACTTGATACCTCAGTTGGACTCACTGGCAGGATTGCTTATGATGACATGCCCAAATGAGGGACACTGGAAAGGAAGAAAAATCTCCCCTTTGTTACCTTCTCTCCCCATCCCTCCACCACCATCTTGTGATAGTCTTCAAGGAGCTTAGGGAGAAAAGTAAAGTGTGCTCTCTCAAGAACTGGGTTCTTCTATGGTTAGCTCCTCTCTTGACTGGGCCCATGGCTATCAGGGCTCTTCAGCCAAACCTCAGCAAAGTTTTCCAGAACTTTTATATGCAAATGAACCAAAGTCTAGAAGGGGAACCCCTTTATATCTTATTGTGTCTTACCTGCTCCTTACATCTTGCAGTTTCATTAACTAGATGAAGAGAGACTCAACTGATCAGAGCTTATGCTTCTTCACTTGCAAAAAGGCCATTCACTTACTCCACATTACTGTACCCAATCCTACATCTCTGCTCCATTTCATGACAAATTACTTGAGAAGGCTATCTAAAGAAAGTGTCTATGCTTTGCCCCCATTCTTTTCTTCACTCTATATTCTGACTTCCAATATCATTATTCAATCACAACTTCTCTTTCCAGAAAAGTCAGTGATACCTTAATGATTAAACCCATTGACTTTTTCCTCAGTCCTCATCCTTGACATTGTTGGTTGACATCTGGCAATTCTCTTCTCTCTAGGTTTTCATGATTGATCTCTTCCAGTTCTCTTTCTACCTGTCTGACTTCTCATTCTCTTTTGCTACCTCTTCATCTAGATTCTGGCCTCTAGCTCTGGTTGTTCTGCAAAGTTCTGTCTTTGTCCCTCTTCTCATTCCATGCTACTTTCCTTATTAATCTCATCATCTCTCATGGATTCAATCATCTCTATGTAGTTGACCCTGAGATCCGGTTATCCTAATCCCTAAACTCTCTCCTGATCTCCATCTCACATCTTCAACTGCCTATTGGAAATCTCTCTTTTTTAAAATGCTATTTTATTTTAATTTTTTATTAAGGTTTTTTTATTTTCAAAACATATGCGTGGGAAATTTTCAACATTCATCTTTGAGTTTCTAATTTTTTCCCTCCCTTTCCCCGACCCTCTCTCCTACATGACAAGTAATTCAATCTGGCTATTGGAAATCTCTCTTTTTTAAAATGTTATTTTATTTTAATTTTTTATTAAGGTTTTTTATTTTCAAAACATATGCGTGGGAAATTTTCAACATTCATCTTTGAGTTTCTAATTTTTTCCCTCCCTTTCCCCGACCCTCTCTCCTACATGACAAGTAATTCAATCTGGCTATTGGAAATCTCAAAACGATGTTCCATAGTCAACTCAAGTTCAAGATGTCTAAAACAGAAATCACATCTTTCCTTCACAACCTCTTCCTCTTCTTAATTTCCACATATTGCTGAGGGTGCTTTCATCTTCCCATTTACTAAGTCTGCAATCTTTCCCTCACTCTCATAGCTATCCTATCATATCCAATCTGTTGCCAAATCTTGCTGGTCCTTCACTTATGTGTTATATTCTCTCCTCCCATACAGCCATCACCCCCAGGGCAGGTCTACACCACTGCATGTCTGGACTATTAAATATCATTCTGGTTAGTCTACCCACCTGAAATCTCTCTCCACTCACTCCACCCTCCAAAGGAGGTCAAAGAAATCTTTCTAAAATGCAGATCCGACCAAGTCTCTCTCCTCCATAAACTCCATTGGCCCCTTATTACCTCCAGGATCAAATTAAAAATTGTCTGCCTTTTAAAGTCCCTACCAACCTGTACTCATTCTACTTTTTCAGTCTTAAACCTTTCTCTTCTTCATGTGCTCCACAATCCAGCAACAGTAGCCTCCTTCCTATTCCTTGTCACTCCATTTTTTCCCCTTTTCTTTAGCTTCCTTACTTTTGCCTCTTGGCTTCCTTCAAGACCCAGATCCTACCTTCTGAAAAGATTCTCCTGGTTTCCCCCTATACCTCCTCCGCCATCCCACCCCCAACTGCTAGAGTCTTCCCTCTGGGATTAGCTCTCATTTACACTGTGTATATCTTGCACGTATGTGATTGCACATTATTTTCCCCATTAGACTGAGATCCTTGAGGACAGGAACCATGTTTTTGCCTTCCTTTTTATGTGCTTATTATAATGTCTGGATAATAGTAGGTGCTTAACAAATGATTACTGATGATGATAATGATTTCTATTCTCTCTCTCAAATACAAAGCAGCACAACCTTTGAGGCTCTTTCCCAATTTACAGACTAGTAGTTCCTGTCCCCAAATGTCACTGCTGCTACACACCCTCAGAGCTATAGGAATAATCTTAAGAGGTTTAAGTTTTTTCCCTATAATTATAAGCTCCGAGCCCCCACTAGTGTGCTTTATTTGGTGATTATTCATTGATATTCATTAGCCAAATAATCCAAATTAGCTTTTAGAAAGAGGTTTGGGCCTTTTTTTCTTTTACAAAGGTAATATAGTGAGATCATCCCCTCCCCAAAATCAGGGCCTCACTCTCTCACAAATATACACAAAATCTATGGTAAAGTGAACTCAAGTGTAGAGAATGCAAAGGAATAACTCACAACTGCTGGTTTCTGAATGTCCTTTTCTTCCTCTCATGCAGTTCCCCTCAGGTTTTGATGACTCCTTGTAGATTCTTGATAATGTTTTTCCTTAGTTTGTCTTCAGCTCTCGGTATAAACTATTTTCATTTATTCTGTGCTAAAAGGCTCTCAAAAGTTTCAAAAATCCAAATTGTTGGACCTTGAAAAGTTCACAAGTTCATCCTTGGTAGAGGGTAAGACAGATTTCTTCCAGAATCTAGAATTCTCTCCTAAAGGCTTGACTGGCAGTACTCTCTCTCTCCTAGGCTCCCAAACCCTGAAATGTCCGGTTCCGAACTGGCTTGCTCTTTTATCCAAACTTAGAGGCCTTGACTGGGTCTCTTTAACCAGTCCCAATATATTCCCTATCTACAGCCAACTCAACTAATCAGGTTACTTCTATTTGGTTTAATGCTTATGACTGAATAATATCACCTGATAAAGGGTATCCCTGCAAGGTATAGTACCTGGTTAATTACTTCAATTGAAGCAGTTGTGATTGATTAATTAAAACACTTTCACTACCTTCATAACAATGTCACTATTAGCAGTTTTAGACAAAGCACAAAAGAAGCATTTGTCTCTTTGACGATCTCAGAATGTCTTCCAAGTTTTTTTCTTCCCATCACTCTTCTCCTAATCTACCTTGGAAGTGGGAGGATATCGGTCCCTTCCTTTATAGGGTCATGGAATTAGAACTGGAAGAGACCATAGAGATCTTGTGCAGCCTCCTCCTTTTGCAGATGAGGCTCATAGGAGTTAAATGACTTTTCGATGGTCACAGAAAATAAGTGACTGGGTCAGCATTAAAATCTAGACCTTCCTTACTCCAAAGTCAGTACTCTGTCCACGGCACCATGGTGAAATTGTTGAATCCCCTAAAAGAGCAAAGCACAAAGTTCTCCCAAGAGAAGCCAATACTCGAATACAGTTAAATAAATTCTTTTTTCTTTTTTTTTTTTTTTAAAAGAATCATCCCATTATTTGGATGTATTTAAGTGCTGAGATTCTCAAAGAATATTAACAAAGATGTTCATTTAACTCACACCTGTTAAGATCACCAGAGCTTCCTCAAAATTCTAATTATCCTATATTTTCCATTCCATAGCCTACCATAGGCTAAGTCAGTAAACCGGGATCTAGAAAATGGCACAAGCACATTAAAGGACTTTTACTAGATGTCCTTGAAAGGGTGCTCAGGTCAATGTGAAAGCTAAGACCTTTGGGCTTTATGCAATGGAGCCCACCTTCAGTCCAATTCCCTTCGCTTTATTGCCATCTGCTGATAGATTCTGGATCTGCAATAGTCTGACGAGGCAGAAGCTAAGCTGGGAAAGAGCTGATAAAGATGGTCATTCTAGTTCATCAGACAAGCAACTATTTACCCCCATCTATCCATCAGATTTTATTATTTATTAAGTACCTCTTGTGTTCCAGGTGCCAAAGTAAAAACAAACAAACAAACAAACAAACAAACAAATAAATAAATGAAATAAAACAGACAAATAAATAAATAAGTAAATAAGTAAGTAAGGACCATTTATGTTCTCTAAAAGTTTATGTTTTATTGGGGGAGACTGCATGTGTAGCTCTAAAGTTATCATTTTGATTTTGAACCAGACTTATGAGTCCTTCAGAATACAAGTTTGTTGAGAGAGGGAGTTGTTTCATTCTTTGCCTTCTTAATTACTTAAACTGCATTGTTAAATCTCATCAATCCACTGTTCTCTCCCAGTCACCAAATCTCAATCTTTATTCTCCTTGATTTCTCTGTAGTTTTTGGCACGGCTGATCACACTCTTTCCCCCCCTCAGACTCTTCTTTCAGGCTTCCATAACGTCACCTTCTCCTTCTTCTGCCATATTTTCTGTCCCTGTAAAGTCTACCATCATCCCCTCAGTCCCTCCGGCTCCTAACCTAGCGTTTCTCCATGACCACTCCCTATCACTCCATCCCCATACCAAAGATATCCCCAAAGTTGGTTGATTTCCTATTTGTAAATTTTATTTATTTAGTATTTCTCCCCAATTACATTCAAAACAAAAAAAATTATATTTGTTTTTACATTTTTTGAGTGCTATGTTCTTTTCCTTATTCCCATCCAAACACGATTTCAAATTTGTAATATCTTCCAAATTTATTCCCTTCTCTCCCCTTACACAGCCCCCCACCCTGGTGCAGGCCCTCCTCACTTTGCACCTGGATTATTGTAACAGTCTGCCAGTGGGTCCACTCCAATCTATCCTGCATTCAGCTGCCCAACTGATTTTCCTATTGGGCAGGTCTGACCCTACTCCGTAAACTCCATTGGCTTCCAGTAGCCTCCAGATCAAACACAAAATGCTCTGTCTGTCATTCAAAGCCCCTTTTCCTGCCTGCCCAGTCTTCTGACATCTTACTCCTCCAACAAGTTCTTTTTGATCCAATGACAGGGACCTTCTGACTGTTCCATCAGCACTTCCTCTCAGCTCTGGGCATTTTCTCTGGCCATCCCTATTCCTGGAATGTTCTTCCTAACTCCACTCTGACTACTGACCTCCCTGCCTTCTTTTAAGTCCCAAACAAAACCCCATTTTCTATAAGAACCCTTCCCAAGCCCCTCTTGATTCCAGGGTTTTCTCTCTGTTAATTATTTCTAATTTATCATGCTTAATAAATCTTGTCAATCGATTTTATTGAGATAATGCTCTCAATGAGGAAATTCTTTCTATTAGCAAAAATGAGGACATTTTCTGTCCCTTGGAGAATTGACTGAGTCACTGAGATGTTAATTGATGCACACTCAGGGTCACATGGCCAATATGTGTCAAAAGCAGGATTTGAATCCAGGTCTTCCTGGCTCAAAACCTGTTTTCTCTCCATCTGGTCACATTGAGTCTTATACAAAATACATTTTAAGGGAATTGATATAAACAGTAGGACTTTGAAGGAAATGGGATTCTAAGAGGAGGTGAGGAAAAAGGACCTTCCAGACCAGGGATAAAGGTTAGCTGTGGAAGGTCACGAGTGAGACCACAGCAAGAAAAACAGTTTGAAAGAAACTTTCCCAGAATGTAATAACTGGACCCTGAATGTTGTCCCATGTGCTGAGATGGATCTGGCCAGACTATAGGAGGGAATATAGGGGTGAGAGCACTGGAACAGGCCAGTGATGGGCTTGTAGGAAACCCCAGAAATCTGGGCTATGGCCTCGGGCATTGTTGGCAACAGAATTTCCCAAGTTTCTAGAAGTTCAGAGCAAAACAATGAAAATCTCAGGAGCCAGATCATGGAACTTGACTCTGCCACTAATTATTTAATCGACCCAGGAAGAGGCACTTCTCTGGGCCTCAGTTTCCTCCTTTGTAAAATTGTTTTTTAAAAAAAAGTTCCATCCATTCAAGAGACTTTCAAATTCTAGAAGACAGTTGTCATTCCCTTCCCCTCCAAGTTTTGTTCTTTGGGCTAAATTTCCCAGCATACTGCACAGCATGATTCAAAGCTTCACCATCCTGGCTGCCCCTCTCAGGATTCTCTCCTATTTATAAATGTCTTCCCTAAAATATGTGGACATACATGAATTTTTTTTTGTACCTGGGGAACAACACCCCAGGTTTTCCTGGGAAAGTGGAAAGATTTCAGGGTTTAAATTGAGACCTGGATTCAAATCTTGACTCTTCCAAGTCACCTGTGTGACTTAATCCCACTGGGCTTCAGATTCTCCAAATGCAAAATGAAAAGGGAGGAAGTGGGGTGGGAAAGGCATCAACTTGAAGTTCCATGCTCTGAATTCAAATCCCATCATTCCCTACTGGAGAACACCATTTCTCCTCTCCCGGTTCGTTTTCCTGATCTGTAGAAAAGGAGTGGGTTGGATTGTGAAGCCTCTGAAGTCCTTTCCAACTTTAAGTCTGAGAGTCAATGTTTCCCCAGATCTAGGGAGTTTACGCAGGACTGTGTGCTGATCTGTGTTCTCGCGTTGCCATCTAGTGATTACTCTTCAGAATTACAGGGACCCATCACAGCTATTAAGGGACACCTGACATACACACATAGACGCTCAGCCACACACGTGTCTGTCTTTTTATCCATCTAGCAGTGAGCTAGATATCCATCTATCTATCTTTCCACGTGTCCATTCATTCATCCATTCATCATATCTATCTAAACATCTATCTTTCCATTCATTCATTCATCCATCCATCCATATCCATCCATCTATCCATCTATCCATCTATCCATCTATCTATCTATCTATCTATCTATCTACCTACCTACCTACCTACCTACCTATCTGTTGGTCTATCTATCCATTTAATCCAGATATTAATCCATCTATCTATCTATCTATTCATCTATCTATTTATCCATTCATCTATTTATGTTTTTCTATCATCTATTTACCTATCTATCATTTGTCTATCAACTATCTATCTATGTATCTATCTATCTGTCTGACTGTCCGTCTATCTATCTATCTATCTATCTACCTACCTACCTGTCTGTCTGTTGGTCTATTTATCCATTTAATCCAGATATTCATCTATCTATCTATCATCTATCTATCCATTCATCTATCTATCTGCCTTTCTATCATCTATTTATCTATCTATCATTTGTCTATCATCTATCTATCTATTTATCTATCTATCTATCTACCTACCTATCTGTCTGTCGGTTGGTTTATCTATCCATTTAATCCAGATATTTATCCATCTATCTATCTATTCATCTATTTATCTATCCATTCTCCATCCATCTATCTATTTAACCATCCATCTATTTATCCATCCATTATCTATCTATCCATCTCTCTACTTATCTATCCATCTAATCCAAATATCCTATCTACACACATACATGTGTTTATATGTTTTTATATAAAAACATGCATATACATATTGTTGTTTGTCCTTCATTTTTAAAGATGACCACTGATATCATGGGGTGATGTCTTGACTTGTTCATAAGTTGGATTTAAGTGAGGCAGATTTTGCACAAAGTCTTCAGCCTCACTATTTTCCAGAATCCTTGAATCCAGAATCCAAATCCTTGAAATCCAGTAGCAATAAGAAGTCAGGATGACTAATGATGGTCCACAATGCAGTGGATGGATGACCTTGGTATCTTTCATGCTACCCATGATAGAGGGCTTATATGTATTTTTTTAATTTTTAAATTTTCATTATAGCTTTTTATTGACAAAGTATATGCATGGGTAAATTTTCAACATTGATCCTGGAAAAACTTCTGTTGCAGGTAGTCGATGGCTTATATTCAAGAGCTACCTAGCAATGCTTTAGCCTCTTCCATGGCCACTGGAACAAATTGTTCTCATTTGCCCATTCTGCTGAGAGAAGTCTTCACAAGAGATAAACATTCCCCGTGTGCTGGTTAGGAGGTCTGTCAGTTCCCATCAACCAGGTTTAGCCCATCTGCCAAGATTGTTTGCCGGGGTGTGGTCCCTGTGCATGCTACAGCTTCTTGAGCCACAGGTGAGAGCTGGAAGACAGGTGCACAACAAAAATGGGTGAGCATCCCTGAAAAAAATCCTGGCAGCTCTATCCGAAGTGCTGGTCCTCCTTAAACACTCCACACACACACTATACATGTACACACAGACATATGTAGAATATATGAATAAAATTACACATAATCATCCACCATTACAGGAATTTGAAGGACGATGCTAACAATCAATCCTCCTTCTCTCTTGGTTTTTGTATGACACTTTTAGCTTTTCAAAGTGATTCTGCCTGTATTTTTCCCACCATAACTCAGTAAAGTGATTAGAGTTAATATGATCTTCCTTTGGCAGAAGATGAAACTGAGGTCCATAAATAAGTGAAATGACTTGCTCAAAGTGACAGCTGTCTGGTGGACTGGAAACTAAACCCCCCTACCTCCCAATTTTTGTTCATTTTGCACTAGAGCACTGCCAGTCAAATCAAGCAGCAGAGAAAAAAAATCACCATTTCATATACAATATTTTAAAGTATCCTATCATCCCTAAGACTGATTGCCTGATTACAATATATGTCTGCAAAGGGGGTCTACTGTTTCCATTTTTAAAGGAAAGAGAATAAAAATGTATTTCCCCATTTCTTCTCATGTTACTATCCAAATTTAAGACCGAAGCTCTTTCTTCCTCTGCCCTCCACAACCAGTCTCTTGCTAAGTCTTCTTAGTTCTGTCTTTTAACTCTCTTGAGAAGTTGTTCCTCCCTTTCAGCTCTCACATGACTACCATATAGTTCAGGCTCCTGTCTCCTCTAGCCTGGACCACCGTAGTAGCTTCCTGACTAGCCTCTCTACTTCTAGTCTCTCATCTTCCACACAGCTGCCAAACTCTCCTATAGTTCACAAGGTTGATCATGCTACTTTCCTACTCAAAAATTTTAGTGGCTCCCTATTACCTACTAAATAAAATACGCATTCAAAGTCTTGCATTTGGGGTTCTACCTAACACTGCTAGCCTTATGTCATGGTACTCCTTTGTCATGCATTCTATTTATTTGTCCCTGTCATCCCTTTACCTTTTACCTTGAAAAGATTTCCCCATTCAGACATCCATGATTTATACTCTTGAAAGATCCTCTAGGATTCTGTACTAGGCAATGCCAAAATCTTATGAGAGATGGGAGTGGAGGGACAGGGAAGCCAGCAAACCTACAAAATTCTTCTTGTCTGTTTATTTTTTCCTATGAACATTGCCCATTGTTTTTATCTAATTTGACAAAGCAACCTACTGGTACTTTGGTTAGTATAGCATTAAAATTCATGCATTTCTTTGGAAATATTGGCATTTTTGTTATATTGATTTGACCAATGATTATGTACCCCTTACCTTGAATCATTTCAGACATATCTATTCATTTTTCTTTGGATTCTTCACATTCGTGATTTTTACTTCCCAATATTAGTATTTTATTCCATTGCTATGCCATGAGGGAATATATTTCCATTTCTTCATTTCTCCTTTGATTTATGTTTTAAAATTGTTTTTCAACAGAATTGTTTTCCTCTGTGATGATGTATGTTTTATTTTGTGTACTTAAAATTCTAAGAAGGAATTCACAGGCTTTACTAGGTAGCTAAAGGGTTGCAGGACCCCCAAATGTCTAAAAGCTCCTGTTCTAGCAATCACTAATGGGTTCTTCATGAAAGAACATAGACAAAAATTGCACAGGATCAGATGGTTTAGATGTTACCAGTGAAAGGAAGGCATAGATTAATGGCAACACATAGATTGATAAACTATTTAATATTGTTCAGTCATTTCAGTAATATCCAACTCTTCATGATCCCATTTGGAGTTTTCTTGGCAGAGATACTGGAGTGGTTTGCCATTTCTTTATCCAACTTATTTTACATATAAGGAAATTGAGGCAAACAAGGTTAAATGACTTGCCAGGGGGGGGTCAAACAGCTAGAAAGTGTCTGAGATCCCATTCGAATTCAAAGAACTCTGCACTTTATTCACTGTGGCACCTAGCTGCCCTATGAAATATTAAAAGTGGTTTTTATAATCCTAGGTATTAAATTCCAGGGATAAATTCTACTCATTCATATTTGACAATTGTTAAAATATATGGTTATATCATATGTATAGTTCAGTATTTTGTTCTAACTTTGCTGTGGTACTCACTAATACTTGGACAAAAATTTTCTTTTTCAGTTTTATCTTGTCGGATTTGGTAACTGACACCCATGTTTTCCTCACAGAAAAGAAATGGGTAGCATACCATCTTGTTCTATATCTAGAAAGATAGAGTGCACAGATTGGAGTGAAGAAGACTTGTATCCAAATATTATTCCTGCCACTTAACTAGCTCAGAGTAACTTTGGGCAAGTCACTTAAACCCTTCCAATCTCAGTTTCTTTGTATCTAAAATGGGGATAATAATAACATCCATCTCACAGGATTGTTATGAAGCTTGAATGAAATAATATGTACAAGGGACTTTGCAAACATTTAAGCAGTATATAAATATATGTGCATTGTATACATAAACATGAATGCATGTGTATATATAAACATGTATATACACATGTATGTATGTGTGTCCAGGGGTTGTATGTGTCCATTGAGACGCTCTCTCTCTCTCTCTCTCTCTGTCTGTCTCTGTCTCTGTCTCTCTCTCTCTGTCTCTGTCTCTCTCCTGTCTCTGTCTCGCTGTTTCTCTGTCTCTCTGTCTCTCTCTCTCTGTCTCTCTCTCTCTCTCTCTCTCTCTCTCTCTCTCTGTCTGTCTCTGTCTTTGTCTCTCTCTCTCTCTCTGTCTCTGTCTCTCTCCTGTCTCTGTCTCGCTGTTTCTCTGTCTCTCTCTCTCTCTCTCTCTGTCTCTCTGTCTCTCTCTCTCTCTCTCTCTCTCTCTCTGTCTGTCTCTGTCTCTGTCTCTCTCTCTCTGTCTCTATCTCTCTCCTGTCTCTGTCTCGCTGTTTCTCTGTCTCTCTGTCTCTCTCTCTCTGTCTCTCTGTCTCTCTCTCTCTCTCTCTCTCTCTGTCTGTCTCTGTCTTTGTCTCTCTCTCTCTCTCTGTCTCTGTCTCTCTCCTGTCTCTGTCTCGCTGTTTCTCTGTCTCTCTCTCTCTCTCTGTCTCTCTCTCTCTCTCTCTCTCTCTCTCTCTCTCTCTCTCTCTCTCTCTCTCTCTCTGTCTGTCTCTGTCTCTGTCTCTCTCTCTCTGTCTCTGTCTCTGTCTCTCTCTCTCTCGTGGTGTTTGAGGGAGGAAGGTGTGTGCAGATTGCTAGATCTAATTCCCTGACCTTGACCATAAAAGATCAAGAATAAAGACGTTTAGTGACCTGACTCCGGCTGATTTCTGGGAAGACAGAATTCCAGCATTTTGGCTATAAGTACATATGTATATATGTACATACATGTATATATATCAATCTGATCATGATTCCTTTTTGGAGGATAGCATGTTAATGGCTTCTGTTCTTGTTTTGTATATTTGGGATTTCTTTTAATCTCTTGCTTTTCATCTATGCAAAGAGGACAGAACAACAGGAGCTTGGATGAGCCCCCTAATTCTCCTTTGCCCTCAATCCCACGGCTATGACAATTGGCCACTGTGTGGATGGTGATGAGGACAGAATCCCAAGGTGAAGGGAGATGCTGACAGTTTTTGCGATTTCACTGAAACTTTGAGGAAGATCTTGTAGCTCCCCAAGAAGGATGGAAGCAGCCAGTGTCTTCCATGGGTGCCAGGGACACCTGTGACCCCCACAGTCTGTGCCAGAGGTGATGGTGTCACATCTGAGTAAGCCCTTGGAATGGAGATGAGAGAGCGAGATGATAGAGTCGAGATCTTGGGGTGCAATCAATACCAAGATGTTGTGATCAATCAACAAGTATTTATTAAGCACCTACTATGTTCCAAGGACTACAAATTCAAAGAATGAAACTATGCTTGCAGGAAGATGACATTCTAGTAAGTAAATGTAAAATAGAGAAGAGATTTCATCCTTTTATTCTATCCTTTCCTCTCTATCCTCTTCCTGCTATCCTAAGCATTCATTTTCATTACTGGACTTTTGCAATCACCCTTTTGCATTTCTTCCCTTCTCTGTTCACCCTCCAGACCATCCTTCACCTGGCTGGCAAACACCATCCTTATGAACAGGTAGTGTCATGTCATTCCTTGTCTTTAAATCCTTCATGGATTCCTTATTATAAAATTGAAACCCCTTTTCCTGACATTTAAGGCCCCTGCGGTGTGGTGGTCTCCTGCATTATTTTTCCATTTTTCTATCATACCATGTTCCTCGATCTATTCTGTGCTCATCACTCTCTACAGCCTATAAAGAGAACAAAATCTCTCCCATCCTTAAAATAAAACCTTCACTAGCTCCTACCATCCTTGAAAAAATACTATCATGTATTTCTCTTCCTTTTTCAAGCCAGAGTCTCTCCATTCCTCTTCTCACTCTCTTCTAAACCTGTAATTTGGCTTCCACCTTTATCACTTAACTGCAAATGCTCTCTCCAATGTACCATCCAAGCCTCAGTCGCCAACTGTCACGGCCTATTCTCAGTCCTCCTCTTTCTTGACTTCTCTGACATCTTTGACGCTCTCAGGCCTGCTCTCCTGCTGGATCCTCCCTTCTCCTTGGGTTTTGATGGCTTTTCTTCTAGAGTGTCTGAAGGATCCCTTACTTTCTTTGGATCTCCAATGAAGTTCTATCCCCTAATAATAAGTGTACCCAAGCTTCTCTCGGTGACCTCCTTAGCTCCCATGGGTTCAATTATCACCCCTCTGCAGATGACCGCCCAGTTCTAATCCTAATCTAACCCTCATCACCAGGCCTGGACCGTTCTTATCTCTGACTCAGCTCAAGCGCCTTTCCTAATCTCCTCAGCGGCTAGTCTCCCAGTCCCAATACATTATGTCCTTCTCATACCTTTTTTATATGTATCCCCGATTAGAATCTAGGCTCCTTGAGGATAAGGACTTTTCAGCTTTGTCATTGCATCATAATCACCTGATATACAGCAGACACTTAATTTATGCTTGTTATTGATCAATGCCCCCTAAGAGTAGAATGTAAGTTCTTTGAAGATAAGGGATGCTTAATCAAGTCCCTAGCATATTGCCTAGAACACAGTAAGTACTTAATAAATGCTGGTTGACTAATGGATTGAATTCAACTGTTGCCTCTTCCAGGATGACTTGTCAGTAATGACTCTTTTCAATGTGGACCTTACATATCACTTTATTGTATTTTTTTTCTGATGCACTTATGTCTCATTTTATATATTACCATTTGTATCATAGCACTCCATTAGACTCAAGAACCCAGAGACTATATGTGAGCTAATGTTTGCATCCACCTTTGCTTTTTAGCACGAGGCCTTGGGGACAATGGGTACTTAATGGTTATTGGATTTGATGATGAGGAAACCTTGGAAACCACCGGAGTGCCATGTACAGAGAAGCTGGGTTGGTCTATTAGCAATTACTCTGGCCCCACATGCCCACTGCTTATAGGATCTATGGAAGCTCAGGGAAGTTGGCACTTCATGGAATCCTGGCACACACTGTTCATGGGAGAACTATTTGTTTAACTAGGGCTCATTCTCTGTCCCGGGATGCAGAAGGATGTCCACTGAAATCAACCTTTAATTTCAACCAAATAACTTGCCCTTTTCTTGCCTCTTCCAATTAAAAAAAAATTACATCAGTAACACTGAATCTAAAACAGTGTCTCATGCACCAAAAGTTATCATTACAATCATTCCAAACCAATGACTTGACCAAAAGAAGAAGAATCTATCCAGTCTCCAACTACCCTCCGCCATGTTCCTGTGAAAAATCAGCGAAATTCATGAGGTGAACGTTATCCAGAGTCAGTGTGGTCATGTAGTGTCTCGGGAGTTAGGTTCCACAAGTCCTGGGTTCTAGTCCTTATGTCATCTGTCAACTGAGTGACTGAGGGTATTACTTAATATTTTTGTGGTCTAGGCAGCTCTCTAAGATGATAGAGATTCTTAACTTTGCTTGGGGCTTGGACCCTTTTGGCATGGATCCCATTCTCCAAATAATGTTTTTAAATCCATAAACAAAAACATGCAAAATTTCAATGGAAACAAATTTGAGGTTGAAAGATATAAATATATATATACACATATCATCTATATAAAATAGCAGGTCAGTCTTACATAATATATAATTATATAATATATATATATATTATCTATTAAATAATATATAATTAATATTGTACATCATGTTCTAATTAGATCAATTATAGATTATATTAATTAATTAACATATCATGTTACACAATATATTAATATATTCCAATATTCTATAACCATATCTAATTTATGAATTCTGGATTAAAAACGTCAGCATTTGACAGAGAAAGTGCTGACTTGTAAAAGGAGTCATCTCACATGGGGGTTTCTCTCTACTTATGAAGTCACATGTCCAGCCTCCCCACCTATATGGATCACTGTTTCCCTACTGTCAATAGCTGTATATCATGCTCCCTTTCCCCCATTTTATAGATGAATGCAGCCGTGCAAACTCTGAATCTCAACAATGATTTTTTTGTAGTTTTTCTTAAAATGTTGCAAGAAAGCATGAGGGGATGGACATATGAGCCGGCATAGGGCTGCTTCAGCATTTCCCACATAATCTCCATCTTTTTCTTACAAACAAGTTGCAGATTTGATCCATTCCCTGGATCCAAATGCACCTCACCTCTGCTTCTTTGTCCCCGGGGGCTCATGACTAAATTAGTTCATCTCTCTGGACCTCAGTTTCTTTCCCTGTAAAATGGGGCAGCGTGGGCTAGATGAACTGAAAGGTCCTTCTCAGCCTTAAGGCTGACCTCCCTGACTTCTAGAGACATGTGAGAAGTCTGCTTTTCTTTGAGCTGGGATTTCTTTCCTTCACCTCACAGCATGGATGGTTTGCAAATACTCTCTCACATCAATCTTTATTAGGTCTTCTGGATGGTCCAGAAGCTGTGTTCTCTCACAGAAAGTGGCCTTGCTGTGGCTATCAGTGGGTTGAACCCCACTCACCCTCCTATATTCTCTGACAGATTCCTGAGAAAGGATTTTTAGGCAATAGCTAAAACCCTGGGCTACTATTATTCTCTTCTATGAGCACAGCTGTTGGAAAGCGTGTCGGGAAATACAAGCCCATTCTTTCCCTTCTCCCACATCCTCACAAGCGCTGATCCAGATGTCCCAGTTGGAACACTGTTTTTGTGGTTTGTCCTTCGTTCTACAAGAGGAGCATGAGATCAAGGGGTGAGACCATGACTTGCCTGGGAGTTGTATTTGTGAGTGAGGTCTGTGCAAAGTAGCCAGCCTCATTATTGCTCCAGAGCCATCTGGGTCCTGGGGCAAGAAATGGATCAGTATATGTGGAGATGGCCCCAGATGCAGAGCTGGAGCATTAAAGCGCTCAGGAAGGAGAGACATGTGTCCTTTGATTTAATTTTTCCATGAGAATCCTGTTGAGAGTTTTCATCAATCTCTTGTTCCAGTTGAATCCGGTCCAATGCTCAAGGATTCCATGGAAAGGGTGACTCTGGAAGGTATGGAGAAGACCTACCAGAAAAATCTCCTGAGAAAACAGGCTGTGGATAGCCACAAACACAACCACAGCCAATCCGTTTGCTGCTGTCCAGCTAACCAATCCAATGGGCTTGTATTTACTGAACACGTGACTGGGTGCTCTGGGTTCTGATTCCTTTTTGGAAGATACAAGATGAGGTACCTGCCCTCAAGGAGTCTAGATGGTGAAACAAGACAACTGCAAGACAAACAACATGGAGAACACTAAACAATTGTTAAATTGTGCAGGCAGGATTTTGGAGTAAAGAAATCATATGAGGAAATTCAAATTTGAGGGATGTAATCCAGGTGAGAAATGATGTGAACTAAAATATAATGCTGATTAGGGGGATGGAGAGAACTCCAAAGTTAGGGGTGATCAATGAGAGCCAGAGTAAAGCGTCAAGGCATTTGGTGCTTGAACTGTACCACATAGGGTAGGATTTCAGATGGGGAAGTAAAGGGGACATTCTAACTGAGGGAATAATAGGCTTGAATACTGAAGTAACAACAAGCATGATGAATTTGGGATTGGAGGAAGAACTGGCCATATTCTAGAGGAAGTTTTATTTTGGGGGTCAGTAGGAAATGGGACTTATGGTGGCCAAAGGAATGAGAGTTTTTAATGTCAAGAAGAGTTTCAGTGAGACATGGTAGGAATGGGAAAGATTTTGGAGCAAAGAAATGATATAAGGAAATTCAAACTTGAGGGATGTAATCCAGGTGAGAAATGATATGAGCCAAAATATGATGGTGATTATGGAGATGGAGAGTGACAAATAGGAATCATAGTAAAAAAAATCTATGGGGGAAAACCTACAGCAATCAGACCATCCTTTTAGTGGTTAAGACATGGACTTTTGTAGCTTAAGAATGGCACGGGTACCATGGCTACTGAGGCAGAATGATACCTGCCAAAGTGACTAGGGTTATCAGAGTTTATTGAATTTGGAACCACAAAGACCTGGATTATAGTCCTGGCTCTGCCATTTATGTGACTATGGACAAATCACAACTTCTTAACTAGTGAAGTGGTACAATGGATAGAAGTACACTTGGAGGCAAGTAGATTTGAGTTCAAATCCTGGTTCAGATGGCTCACATAACTTCCTACAGCCTGAGTTTCCTCATGTGTAAAACGGTGATGATAATCATAGCATCTATTTCTCAGATGTGTTATGAGGATTAAATGAGTTCTTTGCATGTAAACTGTTTGCCAACCTTAAGGCACTGTAGAAGTGCTGGCTGTTCCTCCTTAAATTGTGAATTCTTTGAGAACAGGGGGAGTGGATAGTCAGGAAAACTCATCTTCTTGGGTTCAAATCCAGCCTCAGACACTTATTAGCTGAATCACTTAACACTGTTTGCTGTAATTTCGTCATCTGTAAAAATGTTCTGGAGAAAGAAATGGCAAACCACTCCAGTATCTCTGCCAGGAAAACTCTGAATGGGGTCATGAAGAGGTGGACATGATTGAAAAAGACAGAACAAGGACTCCCTTTTGCCTTTTTTTTTTTATTTTTTTTTTATTTCCAGGGCTTAGCACAATATCTAGCACATAGTAGGTACTTAATTGTAAAGGGCTGAATGAAACTCTTGAGTTGATGCACTGAGGTGGGACAACTGAACACTTAAGGCTAATTACCGATTGAACAATACTATATTAGCATATGCTTGGAAAATGGCCCTTCCCACTATTCTGTGCTGGTCAATCTTTTGGGGTATTCAGAGAATTGTGGGAAGGATTAGGGGGTGGAGTAAGACAAGCCAGGGTCACTTTGGCTGTAGAGGAAGAGAAGGAAGGTCCTGCATCCATCCTGTTCTCTTCTACCCCTAAAGACCAAAAATAAAGATCAAGGACTTTTGCTTATCCTGACTCTAGCTGATTCTAAGATATCCAGGGTACTACCTCGGTCTTCACACTTAAATATTGGCTTCCTGACTCACACTATAAAATAGGAAAATAATGATACAACTACCTGTCTCTTGAGTTACTGCTTGAAACAAATACAGCAAAAGGGTTAATAAGCATCAATAGGAATCACCATCATCACACACTAGGGCCATTTTAATAGGGTAGAGACATGACCCCAATTTCATCAGTTTAGGGAATTCCCAGGTGAGGAAACTCCCTCTTCCAATCAGTTTAGCTTCGAGGTGAAGTGCCTCAGTCCCAGAACAAGTGTGTGCATCAGAGAGTCCTTGGACCAATTCTCCATCCATTGGGAAGACTCTCATCACTAGAGTAGATCATCTAAAACCAGAGGTTCTTGGGTGCTGCTCAGTTACCACTTCCTATGTGGAGCCTTCCCACATGTTAGAGTTCTCTGGATGGAACCACCTATCGAGACCAGGAGGAGATTTTAATTAGTTGGTCCCATCCCCTCATTTTACAGATGAGCAAACTGAGACCCAGAAAGGTTGTGACTTGTTCACAATCACACAGAGAGCATCTGGCAGAGCTGGGATTCTGGCAGAGTGGGTCCAGCGCTTTGTACTATATAATGTGATAGTCGGTAGTTATTTATGGACAGACCCATCACAGCCTTAAGGTCAAGTGGCTGTTCATCTTCCATCAACTGCTGCACAGTCTCACATGAAAGGCGATTAATGTTTCTTAAATTGAATTGAAATGGAGCCTCACAAATTGAACTAAATTGAATTGAAATGACAGCTTCATGCTTATAAAGAGGCATAGTGGGCACAGCACTGGGCCTGGAGTCAGGAAAATCTGAATCCAAATGTAGCTTAAGCCATTTACTAGCCCTAAGCACTAGATTTTGATGCTGTGGAAGGGAGAGTGAGGCTGATGACTTGGTGCAACCCTCTCTGACTTAAATCCAGTTCATGCTAGAGTCAAGACATCATCCCATGATGCCAGAAAATGAAGGCTAAACGATAACCCCGGCAAGTCACTTATCCTGTTTATCTAGGTTACTTCATCTCTAAAATGGGGATAAGAGCACCTATTTCATGAGTTATGGTGAGATGTTTGTTTAAAAAAAAAAAAAAAGATAGCTAGGTGGCGCAGTGGATAGAGCACCAGCCCTAAAGTCAGGAGGACTGAGTTCAAATCTGGTCTCAGTCCCTTAACACTTCCTAGCTGTGTGACCCTGGGCAAGTCACTTAACCCCAATTGCCTCAGCCAAAAAAAAAAAAAAAAAAAAAAAAAAAGGAAGAGCACAATTTCTGACATATAGTGGGTGCTGCATAAATGCTTATTCCCTTTGCCCCCACCTACCAGGAAGTAGTAAATTGAATTTCTATTCCTTTTAGTTAATCCATCCCTTTACCTTCCTTCTTGGAAATGCAAAAGAACAAACAGCTGCTTCAGGGAGGAGTCTTGGACTGGAACAGCTTAAAGGCACCCAAACCCGACAGCGCCCATCTCTAGGACACAAGAATCACTGTTGATGATGATTGGTGCATCCTTTGTCTCCATTTCTCAAGTACCAGTGAGCCTGGCTCGAACAACAGGTCAGAATGGCCGAGAATCCTAATGGTCCTTGGTTAATAGGTTCAGGCCAGCACTGGAACTTCATCAGCACCATGGACAGGGACAAGGGCATCTCAGCCAGAAGGAGGACCTATCCCAACCCCTGCCTGACATGAGGGACCCAAAACCCAGGAAGGAGTGACTTGTCCAGCACCACAAAGGCTGCCAGTGCTGACAGGCCCTTTATAACTGTCATCTTTCCAGTGGGACATCCAGGGGGGCTCCAGTCTCTCCTCTGGAATTAACTATTTCCCAGGCAAAGGCCTCAGGCTTCAACTGCTCCATTTCATACATGTTAGATCTTCACCACTGATGGCAACTGCTCTCTCCAACGCCCCTACAAAGCCCGTGTTCATCGAGATACACTTGAGTTGTGTGTGTGCAAATTTATTTATTGCCACATTATTTAGCTCCTTCCTATCTGCTCCCCTTGGGTCTTTCCCTATCATCAGCACCCACAAGGTGCCCAGCAGCCATCTCGGTCCCGCAATCTGGAACATTGGAAAGGTCCCTGCAATCCTCCTCAACATTTCCAAAGGGAGAAGTGTCACTGAGAGAAAAACTAAGAAGTGCTAGCCCGAAATATATCACATGTATGTCTAATGCAAAAGAGCACGGGCTGTTTATTGCTGGCGGATGGACATGGATAAATGCAGATTTATAAATACATCCAGTCTCCAGCTTTTTGCAAACATATAGATAGCAAAAACCACTCCCCAATCTCTCCAAGGTCTTCATTTCTCTTTAAGAAAAATCCTCCCGGATGCTGACAATGGCATCTTATTACTTCTCACCCTACTCTGATTGAAGCAAAAGGGGGAGGGAATAATAGCAAAAGCTGCTGCAAACACCCATCCGAAATTATAATTACGGCATCATTATCCTCACTACTTTACTTGTCATGTACCATTAAGGGGTAACAAGATCATTGTCAGCCAGAGATCCAGGAGATAATTACGGTATCTATAGGTTAGGGGGAAATCAAATTGGGTCTGGTTAGCTATCTGCAGATGCAAAGGCAGCAAGCGTAATTAGGAGGCAGAATATGCAAGGGCTGAGACAAGGAGCTCCACCAGGGACTGGATGGCATATCTGATTCCTAAAACGGGGACCAATTTTTTGGAATTTTGACTGCTTTTTTTTTTTTGCCTTACTCTCGACACTGCAGATGGCGAGAGGGAAATTAGTGTAAGAGACAAGATGGTTTGTTTGGAAATATCCCATCAAGACAGCATTTGCATCTTGGGCTTCCATGGCATGAATTGATTTGATGGGACCAGATTTTGCTGTTTTCCAACTAATCTTTCCTTGAAAGCAGGGGCTGTTCCATGTTTTGTCTTTGGGTCCCAAGCACCAGACAAGTTTGGAATTAACAAGTCCTTGCAGACCACAGGCTCATCCACGGAGCATCAGATGGGACCTCCCCAGGGATCACTTAGCTTGAAGCATCTTAAATGTGGGTTATGACTTCATAGGGTACCATATAACTGAATGTAGGGGTCACAGACTTGTGATTTTTTTTAAAATCAGGACTTAGTTTAGATGTCTTTCTACTTGAGGTTGCATAAAAATGTCTTGGGTGAAAAACGGTTACAAATGAAAAAAAGATTAGAAGCCCCAGTCTGATCCAATTCTTTTTAATAGATGAGCAAAGAGATTCCTTTCCAGACCAAGAGATTTTTAATAGGCAAAGGGACCGCCTAACTCAAACCCTGATTTATAGAGATCCCCCAAAGTTAAATGCTTTGCCCATATTGACACATCAATAATAGATTAAGATTGGAACCCTGTTCTTCCTAACTTGATGGCCAGTAGACATTCCATTACACCATATTGCCTTTCTGATGTATGAAAAGGAAAGGGTTTTTATGGTATGAATCCATTTGTTGAATGAACGGAACTTCCTTTTTAAAAAAGTAATAATCATGGAGATGAGGTGATTTCTTGTCCTAGTCCGTCAACACCTTTTTAAAACCAGTTATAGCAAAGAAGTCCCCAACTGCTTCAGTCAGCAGTACCCCTTCTTCTACCCCCGGATCCCCTTCTCCATCTCTTTTATTAACTCCCAGGCTGCAGACACCCCCATGAGACACCAGGTTGAAAGCTGCAGACCCTTTTCGGGGACATACAAACAGACCAAAACAGCATCTTCCAACCATCCACTCCATCAAGCCAACACAACATGGTACACCTTAGAGACAGACAGACAGACACTTTGTGGAAGAAGGGAGGAGGTGGGCACGGGAAGAGTTTGCAAAGACCCATGTTTGCCACCTAAGCGGAGAGACGCAGAAGTCAACATACAAATTCAGGATGGAGGTCCCAACTCATACGACAACCAGCCCATTTCACACTTTAAGACATAAAAGCAACAAATGGTCAAGGGACGTGGCCAAATACTTTTCTATTAAGAAGGACTGTAAATCGGAATGGGGGCTTCAGTGGGAAAGTCAACAACACAGACAGCATGAACGGGCGCTGAGCAGTTGGGTTCTTGAAGGGAGATTCACCTGCCCGGGTCCAAACCCCCCCCCCCTTCCTGTGCTGTATATTTAATGTCAGCCACTTAAACCCTCCCCCCCCCCAACTGAATGGAAACATGGCCTTTCGGGGGCTCTCCACTAAATAGCTCGCCCTTAATCAGCGCTAGCATGATTAGGTTCAGTGAGTCAACCTCCTCCTTCTCAGGTGTGGCTCTGAATATTTCTTCTCAACAGCCCAGTCTCGACAAAAGCACGGCTTCTTCCCCTAGAGTAAAGATGGCCGTTGTACACAAAAAATCAGCGGGGGGGCGTTTAGTTCACATTTTTTAATAACATGGCACACTTTACATTACACAAGAAGTCTCCGCTGATGAGAAACATGCTGAAGAACCTGCCGCTTCATTTTTTCTTTTTCACATAGGGTCTAGAAAGGACTTTATTACATACAGGATAAACAGCAAAAATGTTGGTATAGAACAATCTCTTTACAATACTGAAAACTACCACTACAGTTCCAGTGTACATATTCGTCGGGTTTTTTTTTTTTCCTGTTGCTGTTGTTCTTTAAAAAAAAAAAAAACACTGCACAACATCTGGAATTCACAAACCTGAAGCTCACAACTAAACCTTCAGTTTACTACTAAAATAGATCTCTCTGCTCATTAGAAACAACTGTCTGTACTTAAGACTTTTTTTCTCTTTTCTTTTTTTCCTTCTTTTTTTTTTTTTCTTTTTTTCCTTCTTTTTTTTGGGTTTTTTTGTTTGTTTGTTTTTTGTTTTTTTTTTTTTTTGCAAAAACAGGATAACAACTTCAGATAGCACTTTAATACGCTAGAAGACCAATGGAACTAATTTTATTTCATACATATATTTTACAGTCCAGTAGACAAGATATATTGTATTTTCTCTGATAGTAAAGTCATATTCTCTCCAAATATGTGGACAAGAAGCTTAATGTATTATAAAAAGTGTTATGAAGAGACAGAAGATGGATGCAAACCTTAAAACAAATATTTTCACCCAGCCTGTGTTGCCTTCTGCTGTCTGTATATACAACAAGGCTGACCTGTTAGGTTCTTCCCAGACTTTATTACCAACTGAAATACAATGAACCACAATGAGAAATTTGCATCTTCAATTCATTTTAACTATCAAACACAGTAAAAACATATCCATCATCTTAGAAAATGATTAGCTTTCTTTCAGGATTTGTTTGGGTGTTCTTAAATGCCTTATTTTAAAAAAATGCACTGAGGGGAAAATGATACACTCGGGGTGGGGGGGAGAAGGGGAATTAAAAAAAAAAAAAAAAAGCATGGTTCTCAACAAGAGGAGGTATGTTTGTAGAACTACAAGATCTTGGGACTTCTTCCTAATATTTGACTGACACACGAGGACGTTCGTCACCAGATTCTGGCATCTGAAAATCCCCTCCCCTCTGCCACCGCTGCCCCGTGTCCCAACGCGTGAGACGGTACTTTCTCGAACGCCCACAGACAATGACTTCAGGTGAACGGCTCCAGAGCCTGGGGTCTAACTTGCTAAGAAAGATGTTTCTCTGTTTAAAAAAAAATGAAACAAGGAAAACAAGTCATATCACATTAAGAGCTCGTTCAGGGAAAATATGACCTTAAGTATGTTGTAAATGGATTTGAAAAGGCTCCTTTGAGTTAGAAAGGCTTCTGTTAAAAGCCCTAACATTCATTGCATAGTTGAAGGGGTTTAGCTGTCTATAATATATGGGAACAGGGCGGAAGCCGACCGTGTTCATCAATATTAAGTTTGCAAATAGCACATTTTAAGAAGTATTAATGTATTATGTGACTTAATTTTATCTATTTACATTTGTACAAAGTAAAGCTTTTATCACACCCTTTTGCATATATGAACCGTTCGCCTACAAAGCTTCTTTTTTACATGAATATGTACACGGCCTTCCCTTCTGTTCTGAAATAGCTTTGTACGGTGGGTTCTGCTGACTTTTTCCAAAAGGTTCGGTTGTTTGCGCCCCCGCCCCCCCACCCCCCCAAAAAAATTCTGTCGTTATAGTCATCTCCAACTGTTTTCTTTTGGTTCAAATCAAAAAAGTTTTGTGTACGAGAAACAAAATAGAGGAGACACAAAAACATAGAACTTGGCTAAAGATCTGGAAAATTTCAACATAGAATATACAAAAACATTTCGAAATCTTTGCACTTCAGTCTATACATCTGTACAGGGGGACGGAGGGCGGGGGTCTCGCCGCCCCGCGCCCGTGCTGAGGAGGCAGGAGTTCCGTCGGCTCGCGGGCGGCTTCTCTCTGGCGCCAGGTCGGCGTCGCTCCTTACCGAGCTTCGATATCCTTAAGAGTGTGGGAAGGAGGGCGCTCCCTCATCTCTGCTGACAGAGGGGTAGTCCTCCGCGGGGAGACCGGGCGGCCCCCCAGCGTGGAAATGAGCGGGGGCGGGGCACTCAGCGCTGCCGTGGGAGGGGTCTTGTTAAGGAGTCCGTTCTGGTGTCCCGCGGTGGGGCTGATGCGGGGGTAGTGCATGCTGGGCAGGCCCGGGGTGATCAGGCCGGGGTGGGGGAGGTGGCCGTCCAGGGCGCTGGGGTGCACTGAGTGCAGGCGGGCGTGCTCGTAGTCCTCCCGGAGCATGTGCAACCGCTCCCGTTCATCCAGGTGGGCGCCCCTCTCGTGCTCCCGGCGGGGGTCCACGGACAGGGGGTGGTGGTGGTGGTGGTGGTGGTGGTTGTAGTCGTGGGGCTCCCTGTCCCGGAACGACCGGTCGGCCTCGTACAAGCGCGGCGTGGACAGGCGGTGGAGGGGGTCGTTCCTCAGCAGGAAGTCCCTGCCCAGGGGGTCGCGCCGGTGGATGTCCAGTTCTCGGTAGGGGTCCCTCAGCGGATCCCGGATCGGGTCCCAGTGGAAAGAAGGGTAGGGGAACCGCTCTCCTCCCGGGATGGGGCTGATACCCATGAACGGAGTCATCATTCGAGTCCGGTCCAGGCCGCCGATGTTGTTCATGGGGTGGATGCCGGTCACTCCCACGGTCATGGGCATGGAGGCCAAGGGTCCGGCGTGCACGCTGGACGTCGTGGAGACGGGCGGCGGCGGCTCGGAGGGCCGGTGCGCCGCGGGTCCCTCCGGAGGCACGTCGTGGTCTTCCTTGCGCTCCTCCTTCACCTTGACCTCGGAGCCGCCCTTCTTGGGGTTCTCCCTCTCGGCCTCTCGGCTCGAGGTGCTGTTGGGCCGGGCGCTCTCCACCGCGGGGGGCCGGGCGTACGGGGACGGGACCCTGGACATCTGCTTGGACTCGTCGGCCGCGGCTCTGCCGTCGTGCCCGTGGGGCTCCTTCTCGGGGAGGTGGCCGTCCTTCCCCGGGTGCTCCTCGGCGCTGGGGTCTTTCCGGGATTCGGAGTGTTCCCTCTCTCTCTCTTTGGGTTTGTCTTTCTCGCGAACCTCGGCGTTCAAATGACTCCTCATCTGCTCAGCGGAGCCGCGGGGGTGTCCCAGGGAGTTCACTGGGAGGACGGGTGCTGGTGAAGGATGGCTGGAGTGTCGCTTCTCAAGGCCCTCCCTGGGGGAGAGGAAACAGGGAGAGAGAGAAAAGGGGTCAGCCGCCTGCGGACCACCGGGAGCGGAGCTGCCGATGAAATGGAGGTGAGGGGCGGGGCGCGGCGCCACAAGGAAGAAGGCCCTCCTGAGACTCGGGGCCTAACGCAGTCCGCCGGGGCGACAGGAGGCCCCCAACTGGACGGGGAGCTGGAGGAGAGGGGGTGACTGGGGGAGCTGGTCACTCGTACAGAGGGAAGAGCGAGGGATGTCAACCGGGGACGGCCAGCTCCCAGGAGCAGCCGCTCCTCGCAAAGAGAAGCTCCTGAAAAGGAGGCGGCTTCTGCTTCCAACCTGGGGACCTAGCGTCTAGCTCAAACGGGCAGCACGGAGGAGCGCGGCCTTGGCATCAGGTCCTGGGTTCGAATCCCAAGCCTGGGTGGGTGAATCTGTAAAAGGAGGTTGGACTAAGGTCCTTCCTGTATTGGAAATTACATCGTACCAAGACTGGGCAAATATCACAGGTTTGGAAGAAGAGCCCACTGCAAACCCTGGATGAACCGGGAACATGGGTAATCTCGGTCAAGTAAGAGATAGAACGTTGTAAACTGTGGGTGAATTGGGAAGATTTGGGTAATCCTAGTCAAGTAGGAGAGATGGAACATTGTAAACTGTGGGTGAATTGGGGAGATTTGGGGTAATCCCAGGCAAGTAAGAGATAGAACGTTGTAAACTGTGGATGAATTGGGGAGATTTGGGGTAATCCCAGGCAAGTAAGAGATAGAACGTTGTAAACTGTGGGTGAATCAGGGAGATTTGGGGCAATCTCAATCAAGTAAGAAATAAAACATTGTAAATTGTGGATGAATTGGGGAGATTTGGGTAATCCTAGTCAAGTAGGAGAGATGGAACATTGTAAACTGTGGGTGAATCGGGGAGATCTGGGTAATCCCAGACAAGAGAAATAGAACGTTGTACACTGTGGATGAATCAGGGAGATTTTGGGTAATCCCACAGAAGTAAGAGAGAGAACATCATTCCAGTATCAAGAGACCGTTCTGTGCCAGGAAGATAAGAAAGACTAGAAGAGGAGACTAAAAAACGTACAAGGCGAATGGGGGGAGAGAATCTAAGCTTCCTGGGGGCAAGGCTGGCTCACTTTTGTCTCCAGGAGAAACCAGGTTAAGAACAGATGCCAACCTGGAGCACTCAGGATAGGAGAAAAGAAGATGAGCATTAGCTTGGAAATGCTAGAGAAGGTCATGGCCCAAGGCCAAGGTCACAGGCAGGGATGCTCGGAAGGGGCCTGCAACTCTAAAGACAAGAAAAAGCCCAAATGTTGTCATGAAGGCAAAGAGCCTCTACTCCAAAGGCTGGGCTTTGGAACTGGGGGACTCGGGTTTGAGATGTAGATCTGGCTGACTCTGAATGACTTCCCCTTTCTAGGCCTCAGCTTACTCATGAGCAAAATGGACTTAACCGCTCTTTACCTACATCCAAGGGCTGTCGTGAGGATGGGGAGACTAGGTAGGAAAGGCCCTTTGCAAGCACTGAATAGCAAGCTTAGCATGTAGCTGTTGTCATTATTATTATTATTGATAATAATAATGATGATGATGAGAGCTGACAAGGAAAAAGCAAACAGCATGGCGGAGTGAAGGAGCGCTGGGGTTCAAGTCTTGGTTCACAGGATTACAGAGTTAGAGCTGGAAGGGACCTTAAGGGCGATCTGGTCCAACCTCTTCACTTTCCCAATGAGCCGCCCAGGCCTGGGGCGTCCGGAGGACTATGCTCATGGCCACATCGCTAGGAAGTCACTGAGGGGGGGGGTCAAGACTCAACGTTTCCCAAGCCCAAACCCAGCGCCCTGGGCCCCATCCCAGGCTGCCTCCCTGGTTTTGTGCGTCCTTGCAGAGTTTGTGGCTCAGTTTCAGCCTCAGTTTCTCTATCTGTAAAATAAGCGGGGTGGACGAGATGGCCTAAGCTTCCTTCCAGCTCTAGGTATGATACAGAAGAGAGAAAGCAGAGATGCCTTAAACAAAAACAAAGCAGAGAGAGGGGCCCCCCGTTGGATGCGGGCTAACTGACTGCAGTCCGAGAAGACAGTCCCGCCTGCCTTCACGCTGCTACATCCTACTTCCTTCTTCATGGAGAAGGGTCGCCCACTCTGGATATGGCTATCTGGGTCAGCCATGCCTGAGATGGGGACGGAGCTGCAAGGGGAACAGGGGGCCTCTTAGGGGCCACCCAGGCAGCTAGAGCACTGAACACGGAGTCAGGAAGAGCGGAAAACCCAGACAGACAGCCTCGGACACCGAGCAGCTGCCACTGACTCAGTTTCCTCATCTGTAAAGTGGAAGTAATAGTAACAGTATCTATCTCACAGAGGGGTCATGAGAACCAAGTGAGACAACATAAACTGTCCTGCAATTCTTAAAAAGGACTCAATTTTCATTATTTGTGTGGTTATTACTATTTGTCCCCTCACTGGTCAGCTAACTGTCAGAACAGTTTATAAAGAGTCTTTTCCCATAGTGCTAAGTATACACTAAGTGCTTACTAAATGCTCATTAACTGTCATCAGTGCTATAGAAACACACATGTGCATGCGCGCACACACACACACACACACACACACACACACACACACACACACACACACACAGTCTTCATGGCCTTGACATAGCACATGAGTAAATTTATAGCTTATAAAAGCTACAAAAAATTTCTTTAAATGGCCATGTTTCAAAAAGTCAGGAGGACCCGAGTTCAAATTTGGCCTCAGACACTTAATATTTTCTAGCCTGTGTGACCCTGGCTAAGTCACTCAAGCCAGAGAGATAAATATACTAAAAACACACGGCTATAGACTAACCAGATCTGAGACTTTGGAAAATGATTCTACGGTATTTCCTGATAGGCGCAAATTTCCTGATATATCCTGATCTACATGGCCACTGCTTCATTATGTCGTTAAAAAATATTTATAGAGAAAATGCTCTGATATTGTCTAGGGTGTTTTGATACACCACCAGACCAAAATGGGGAGGGGGGGGAGAGCTATTTTTCATATTTTACTTTTCTAAAGTCAATTGAATCCATTTTTAATTATGTAAATCACATATCAATATCAATAAATCAATTATAACTTAAAATCATATCCTATTATATCAGTTATATTAATATAATCAATTTATATATATATATATATATATATATATATATATATATATATATATATATATATATATATATATATATATATATAAAATCAATTTTAATTTAGTTCTACGTCAATATAATCAATGAAACTAAAAAGCTCAAACTATTCTTTTAAGGTCTGTGAGGAGAGGGAGTTTTGCTTTTTTCCCTGGTATTCATAAGTAGCCAGGATTGCACCCGGCACACAGTAGGTGCTTATCCAACACTAATTGACTGACCAATCGTTATTAGTGCTACACACACACACACACACACACACACACACACACACACACACGCGCGCGCGCGCGCGGAAAAATCCTTCCATCCCTCATTTGTGAGCCCCAGAATTTGAGAAATATATAGACAAGGCAATGGAAATGCGGCTTTCAAAAAAACAGAGAGAGAGTGAGAGAGAACCTGAGGATGATCAAATGAATCGTGTGCAAGTTGAAAGAAAACATGGGTTGGTTCATGCTGTGTGCGGGCCCCCGGGCTCCAGGCCTGCCTCGCTCTACTACTAAGGGCAGCTAGTTTCGGGGAGGAGCATCTGCCTCGGGGGTCCTGACCGGAGGGCGCCTCTGATTCAGAAGCCCACTTCCGACAGCACAGCCGGTGCGCTGGGACCAGGTGGGACAAGGCGGGACAAGGCTGGGGCCGGCGGCCCTCTCCCGGCCCAAGCTGCCACGGCGAGGGCACCAGGCTGGGGAAGAGGGGGCGGGCTGGTGGAAGGGCCGGGGCTGCGGTGCACACTCTGTGGGCCAAAGAGAGAACTTCCCATTTTTGGACTCAACAAGCGCTGAGAATGGGTCGCTTTCCGTACCTTTCTTTGTCATCTTTACTAACGGATGAGTCTCGTTTATCTACATCTCTATCTCTGTCATGAGCTACTGCGGACGAGCTGCGCTCCAGCTCCCCCGGCTTCAGCCAGGGCGGAGGGGTCGGGAACGATGGAGGCGTTCGGTGGAGCCGGTTCCAGGGTTCGTGAGGGTTGCTAAAGGTCTGCACACTGGGGCCATCCTTGTGGCCGAACATTGAGTTGGGTGCTGAAATGGTGAAGTGGAGAACAAAGACCGTGTAAGAGATTGCAGAAACGGCGGCCAGGAAGGTACTTACCGTACAACTTTTAACAGCATTCAGAGTTAAAATGAATACATATTATTGGGAGCTGGAAAAGGAAAGGAGATTAATAGATTCATTAGAGACCTGGAGACACGGCTCAAAGCTTTCTTAAACCTCCCGGACGCAGGGAAGGAGATGGAAGAAGGGAAACCAAAGAGGGGGGATGGGAGGCGGGTGACGGCCACCTCTGTGGCTGCTGCTTATGCCAAAAATATGCGTGGGACTGGAGAGCAAGCGGGTGTAGCCACATGCAAACATTCGAGGCAGTGCATCCAGAGGCGCCCGGTTTCCTCAGAAATCCTCCAGTCACCTTCCATCCGCTCTTTAACCTATTTATGTATTGGGAGTCCCTGGCATTTAGCGTGGTGTCTGGTATACAGTAAGTGCTTAATAAATGCACGCTGACTTTTTTTTTAAATTTCATTTTTCAGTCACTTAGGAAGCTGCCAAGGAGGACAATTCCTTCTACCAGTAGAGACAAACACCTTCTCTGCAATATACAGACTATTAGGGTAACTTATGATTAGTTATTAAATGATTATTTATAGTTTTATTAGAAGGTATATATAAAAGAAAGTAGTATTTCTAAAAAGCACTTAGCACAGTAAGTGCTTAATAAATGCATGTTGATTGCTTGAGTCTTTTTAAAAAAAATTTATTTGGTCGACTCAGGATTTCAATCATTTAGGAAGCTGTCGGGGAAGACAATTCCTTCTGCCATCTCTGCAACTTATGGTCTAATTAGGGCAATTTATTATTAGTTATTATTTATAGTCTTGTTAGGAGAAGATATAAAAGGTAGTATTTGTAAGAAGCACTTAGCACAGTGTCTGACACATAGTAAATGTTTAATGAAATTCTTTTAGACTATTTAGGTCTACTTTTTAGTTTTCATTTTTGTCTTAGACCAATGATTTCAACTGGAAGCTGCCAGGTAAAGAACTTCTTTTTAACAGGGCAGACAAGAATCTTCTTTGCACCGTATGGCCTGATTAGTTATTTATAACGAATTCTTAATGGATTATTTATTATCTTTTTAGGTTACGTGTCAAAGGATATAATATTTGACATAAAAACCAGGTCACAGAATATGGAAATGACTATTTTCTTTCCATACTGGGCTGCTTAGAGTGAAGGTATCAAACTCATACCCATAAAACTCCCAGATCAAAGCTCAAACCAAATTAAAATGTAATTGGGAAATGTTTAACAAAATAAATACAATACGCCATAGATAATGTTAATTTGTGGTTTTCTAAGTCAATATTGCTATAGACAAGAATGAAATTTTTTTTTTTTTGAGTTTCATTACTATAGGCAAGGACAAAACTGGTTTTTGTGAGTTTGATACCCCAGGTCTAGAGCATTAATTGAGTTAGAAACTTACTCATGTCACACAACCAATGTTTCCTGATTGAGATTTTAACCCAGACTGTCCTGACTCTAGGCCCAGTTTTCTAAGAATTATGTCTAGTTACCTCTCTAGTCAGGCAAATACTCCTATCAATCCCAATCGGAATAACAGCTTTTCTTCTCTTTTATCCCTAATATCCTTTAATATTTGGGGGGTGGGCATGGGGTTGGATGACACCGCCTCTAAATCTCTGACCTATGAACTATCCATTGAACCTTGGCAACTCACTTAACCTCACTTCCCAAGACCCCATCTATAACATGGCGTGGTTAGACTCAATGGCCCTCCAGTGCAAAGTTATGCTAGTAAATGTTTAACAAACAGCTCTTGGGGAAGTGGGGGGATTTAGAGAAATGGGAATGACTCACTTTGAATCTCTTTACTAACACATTCTTTGCTACTTTCCTAAAACTGGATGATCAACAAAAGAATAAATCAAGTCCCAATTAATAGTAGTTGCCCATTTCTAAGGTGTAAATGCGCACAGGGAAAATTTAACAAGCTAGCAAATTAAGAATTAGCTCCAGTACATCCCTGCCCTAAACTCTATTCTCGTTCTAAAGCCGTGATCCTGTGATTTCTCTTGCTGCTACTCTCGCCACAATTATACGGCTCACTTAAGACCTATAGCCAATGTAGTCGTTCAGCTGTTGACTCTTTGTGATCCTATTTGGGTTTTTCTTGGCAAAAACCAAAACTGGACTGATTTGCCATTTCCTTCTCCAGCTCATTTTTCAGGCAAACAAGGGTCAAGTGAATTGCTAATGTCACACAGCCAGGGAGTGTCTGAGACAGAATTTGAACTCAGATCTTCCTGCCTTCCATCTAGCGCTCGGTCCACTCGGATGGCCAACAACTGGCCGACTCCAACAAGTAAATCTGGAAGCCCAGGAGGCCATGCTTGATGCTGACCTGAGGAAGACTCCTACAGCCTCTCTCTCCCTCTCTACGGAAGTTCATAACCACCTGACCAGGTGAGTCTGCTATCTCAGACTTGCATAAGGGTACAACAGCTACACCTGCAAATTGTGCTCAGAGACTCTTCCCGTTTCCCATTTTTATGCTTCTGATCTTTCTATTGGGGTGGGGGCGGTGATACAGAGAGAAATAATAGGCTCCCCAGTTTGGTTCACCAACGACTAAATAAACCCTGTGGGGACATCTAAGTGACAAACCATTCTAGAAGCACTTTCCTAGAATGTGAAATGGATTTCCCTTCTGGGTAATAGGTAATGCCCTCCTTTAGGATATGGGAACAACTGCGGAGTACAGCCGGCTTTCTGTACTCTAGAGTTCTGGTTTCTTCCTCCCGATATTTCTCCTTTTTATTCCTACTGCAACCAGAGGTGAATTTCAAGAGCCATTCTCGTGACTCGCTAATTAGCTGGAGTAAGTTTTGAGTGAGACAGGAAGAGGTGAAAAGATGTTGAAAACCTCCACTAAAATGAGGCTGAGGAATTTTAATCATCCCAGCTACTGCTATTCCTGTCTCTCGTTACCCGGGTGAAAAACAATGTACTCATTGTACTTGGGCACCCAAGAGCTTTTAGTCTTGTGTTACAGAATAATTACTGGTACTTGTTTCAGTCTTTGTTATCTCTATCTCCAGCTCCTAGTACGGTGCCAGGAACACAGTGGGCGATTAATAAATGCTGGCAGATTGACTGATCGATCTATGTCTCCAATGGTCTTTTTTTTCCCTTTCCTACAGTTACAGGTAGAAGCTACAGCAAGGTTAGGTCACAGTCTCCCAGAGGACTTCAGGCACCCAGCCCAATGGGGGAAGAACAGGAAGGGAAAGGGGGGCTGGAAGCAGATTCAGAAAGATGAAGGTACTCACTAACTGACGGGTTTCCAAGTCCCCCGAAGGCATTGCCACCCACTGCTGCAAGCCCAGAGAATGTGGTCGGCCTGTTGAAAGGCTCTGCAACAAATTTTAAAAAGAAGGATTACGGGGCTGTTCGGGGTGATGAATACTGATGGACATCCCGACGTCGTCAACCTGCTCTCCTCCGCCGCTCCTAAAAGGTTTTCTTTGTTATTCTAGCTCGGGTCTGAGGGCCTGTGCCACCTTCGCACTGTGGAGCTGCTTCTTACAGACTGGTTGGGGTGTCCCCTCCTGCTCAGCCCCTCCGTTAGAGAAGGCAGCCACTCCACCCCCTTGGCCAGTCTGTAGCATCCCAAACCCATCGGTAACCCAGCCCAACGTCACGTTTCTCTGCTAAAGAACTTTCTCGTCTGGGATCTTGGCTTCCATCTGTGTGTGAGATTCTCCCTCCCCTCGGGGCCCTGTCCAGGCTTGGGGTGCCTTCCCATACTCACCTCTACCTACGAGAAATTCTAGCTTTCCTCAAGGCTCAGGGTCCCTCCACGAGGGAGACCATGGCTGATAATACCCGTCAGGACTTGTACCTTCAACATGACTCTCAATCCTCTGCATTTATGAAACTAAACTAAAGTCCAATCCCAGGGTTACCTCTAGGACCAAACACGAACTCCTAGGCGGCCATTTCAAGCTCTTCACGTGGCGTCTCCCTCTATTTCCCGTCTCCTTACACTTTACTTCTTCGTTGCACTCTATGATCAAGCTAAAGTGGCCTAGCCCTTTCCCCCCAACCCCTAAGGGGGTACCTTTGGATCAGCTGTCCTTCACACTTGGACCGCTGCAATTGCCCTCCCTAACACCATTTAAGCTTGAAGCCTTCACCTTTTGTATAAGGCACCTTTCCTGGATGTCCCAGCTGTTCACACCTTCTTCCCCTTTCAGATTGCCTTTCATTATCTAGTCTCAAACATCTCGTATGCATCTAGTTCATTTGTGTGGTCCTTGAGGGAAGGGACTGCTTTTCTGCCCTGTTAACCCAGTGACTGGTACCTGGTAAACACTTCATAAATGCTTGTTGACTGATTACCAGAGTCCAATCCTGGAGGACGGGGAGTATAATATTCTGTTTTTATTACGTACCCCTGACCCAGAGTCCCTAATAAATAAGTGAGGAACAAAACTCAATCTAAAGGGAATTCTGAGAAATCAGGGATTAGAGACATGTTTTCAATTCCAAATAAAATCTTGACTCTGCAAAATGTTGTGCCCAGAATATAAAGAGAGAGTAATGTGTATGATGCCTAGAAATACAAGGAGGATCCATGTTAAAAGAACACGGCCCCCCGGCTGTGGCTACTGCCTTTGTCTGGTGGAAGCCATGAATGGACAAGAAAAAGAGGCAAAATATAAATTACTCAGTCTTTACTACAAAGAGATGAACCTGGAAATGAGTTTTCATGACTACATATGTATAATCTACGTCAAATTGCCTGCCTTTTTATAAGAGGGAGGAATTTGGAACTCAAACTTTTCAAAAATGAATGCTAAAATTGCTTATACATGTAATTGAGGAAACAATAAAATATTTTTAAAAGGAATAGATCAATCTACAAATGTGAGAGCTGCCTATACTGAGTGTTTTGTCTCCTAAAGTTCAGATCCCACAAACCCGGGGAGGTGGAAGGGGGGTAGAAGTTAGCAACTTCCACCTCTCACTGTCCACCTCGCACCAGACCAGGCACAAGGGTCCCCTTTGAAGGCTTTCCCTTTGAACTTGGGGATGTTTTGCCATTGCAAGCAACCAAAAAAGGGAATAAATCGGTACCGTTACTCCAGTCCTTATGCCCTGAGTTAGAGGATTATTTTGAAATTTAAAGCAAGATCCTTGACTTCTTTAAAAAGAAATCTGTGTGCAAAAGAAAGCTGTTTTCTTGGGCAACCGAGCCTGACAGACACACAGCCCTACCACTAGATTGTCTGGGAACCTCGTCAGCAACCCGCTGACCAAGTCCATTCAACCATGCGTGGGCCAGGAGGCTTTTTGTCCAATAGTCCACTTACCTAAGTGAGCAGCGGGGTTGAGGAAGTTGCTGTGATGGGGTGGGGGCCCAAAAGGGGTCCCGGCTGGATGTGCAGCACCTACCAAGCATAACACAAGGAAAATGAGAGTCACAAGGAGCACTGAACCAAAGCCAGACTCTGCTGGGTAGGTCTGTTCCTTGTTGATTCAGAGCTCACAGCTGAGAGCAGAGAGAAAAAAATGAATATAACTGAAGTCAGTTCGGGTCCCTGTAGGGAACAAATAATGTGAAAAAAGAAATCCCTGCTCCTGCTAAGACACGGAAAGAAAGGCATTTCTTTCCCCCTGAATGCCACGGACCTCTCTCCTTCCTTTCTCCAATGGGCTTGCCAAACACCAACAGAGCGGTGGGCGTATATAATTATCAGGATATGTCCTTGTTGCTAAGTAGTGTTCCTGTGGACTCGAAAAAGGACGGGGGGGACAGAAGCGACGAGACCACACAGGAGCCAAGATTCAGAGCAGGAGGCGACCGGGGGGCAGGCCTGGAGGGGCTTAAGGACTGTTTGGGAAAGGAAGGCAAAACAGTTCTGGAAATTTCAAGGAAAGATTCGGGTCATAAATACATCGTCTTAAGAAGAAGGTAGAATATAAAGCCTCAATGTAGGAGAGTGGTTTTTGCAGTCTTAAGAGCATTAGGCTAAGAATGAAGTTTAGTCTTGGCCCCGTGAGCTCGGGGCAGGCAAATCATTTATCTTTTTAGGTTCTGGTGTCTCAGCTTCAAAAGGAGGGGCCTGGAGGAGACGACAGCCGTAATTCTTTCTAAATTCAAATCTACTCGGTTCATTTGTAGATTCATTTCTTAGGGGTCATATTTATATTGTCTGGTATAACCCCTTGAATTTAGGTATCATAACAATAATATAGCTTAAACTAAATTAACATAAATATAAATAAAATGGAACAAAGATTTTTGGGATATCCTGTATAACAGCATAAAATGACACAATACATAACATAACATAGTAACATAATATGCCATATCAAATGCTCAAACTTCCTAAGCACTTGACTAAATTATTCATACTTTTTGTAATGGCCATAGTTTTTTTACAAAACGATCGCTCCCATCCTTTGTGATGACAGGAAAATCTGTGTTCAAAATCTACATCTGGTATGTTACAACTCAGGGGAAAAAATGCCAAAGCTCACAAGGTCAGTTCCCAGAGCCAAAGTTGCTGTTTAGCCATTTTTAAGATGTATCTGACTCTATGTGATGCCATTTGGGGTTTTCTTGGTTTGCTATTTCTTTCTGCAGCTCATTTTACAGAGGAGGAAACTGAGGCACACTGACTAACGCGACCTGCCCATAGTCACACAGCAAGTGAGTGTCTGAGGTCATGCTGGACTCCTGGCTCCAGGCCTGGTGCTCTGTCCACTGTGTTCCCCAGATACCCTAATAGGGACTAGTATCAATTAGGCCCAGGTAAGTCCCTGGTCTAGGACTCCTCATCAGTAACATGAGGACGGGTTGACCTCTGAGATAGTTTCCAGGTCAATCTCTGGGAACCTGTCGATGTTTGTTTTTGGTACCCACAGGGAGAAGGAAAAAAAGCACCAAAAGAGATGCTCTCCAAGGTCACCTTTTGGCCGAGAAAAAGCTTGAAGTCTCACGTTAGTCTCAAAACCCCTCGACCACAGACAAGTTTATTCAGCTCTGTTCCACACAATTCCCTCAGACTGTATGCTATGGTTGGCTGACTGGGCAGCTCTCACTCATTTTCCTGAGTTCCAGGCCAACCTCAGACACTCACTGCTGGGTGACTCTTGGGCTAGTTAACTAACCCTGTGTGCCTCAGTTTCCTCATCTGTAAAATGAACTGGAGAAAGAGATGTAAAATTAAAAAACAAATAAACAAACAAAAAAACCCAAATAGAGTCGGGAAGATTTGGACTGAAATGAACACTTATGGTTTGATGATAGACAAAGCTCAAGCATCAGAAATTGTCTGATAAAAATCCCTGCTCTAGACCATCTTCACCTAAAAAATAATCACCTTTTGGAAAAGAACTACAAAAGCAGATTTACAAAAAACAGAACAAGAAAAACCTGACATTTAGCTCAATTCCTTTCTTTCTATAAAATCGTGATTCTTTAGGGGAATGGAATTCTCCCCAAACACCTAATTCACCCAGGATGTCAGTGACCTCTTAGGTACCTTCCAATTGAGAGACTGGAAGAGCTACAGGTCGCGTGTAGAAACTCTCCTTGTATGATCCCCTCTCACTCCCTGGAGGTCTTGACACCAAAGGCATACTGATTATTCTCAGGTTCATTGGAAAAGGGTACAAGATGGACTAGGTCACTACTCTAGATTCTCAAAAGAGGACAGCATTTCTCATATTCTTAGGCATCAAGACCAAGTAGAGACGCAGACTCTCATGGCAAGTGGAAACACTCCCTGAGAACCTTTTGCAATTCTACATCTTTTGAAAGCTCTTTTATCACTGGAACCCCCGAGGAATCACTTCTGAGACTAGTGGACCTCTACTGGAAATGCTTTTTCTTATGTGCTGCTCATTAAAGTTAATTAATTAATTAATAAACTAAGTTGATGTAACACTAAAGAGGAAGAACTGGATTCAAATCCCTAATTTTCTTCATCTTAATATGAGGCGGAAGAGCAGATGCCACTTGAAGCTCCTCCCGGACCTTGATCTGTGATACATCACTATTATTAAACCATACTCCAACCATGATCTCACTTATTTACCCAGAGCTGCAAATGACCCTACAGGGGATGACTGATAGTTTACCTTCTTCATTTCACAGGTAACGGGCAGATAAATGCCCACCTAAGGTCACAGCTCAGAAAAAAAGCTGAGATTGAAACCTCCGAGTTCTGGATTTCAGTTCAAAGAACACATCTTTGAGCAGCAGCATCTGAAAATTGCTCACATTCTCTTTTAACAGCAATGAGACAAACTAGAAAGGTAACAGGTGATTTGGCCGATTGCAACACCCGCGGACCTCGTGTATAGAGGGATGGTGATCAGACATCTGGACCTTATTTGCAAGGGCCCTAATGGACTTACCAGCAGCAGAGAACAAAGTGGACGGTCGTGCCAGGTCATGGGGGTGGTGGATGGCTCCGAAGAGACTGGGACCTGGTGGGCGGCTCAGGAATTCAGGCTTCAATCCGAAGTCTAGTTTATGTGGGTCTGATTGCATCTGTTTCTGAAAAAATAAAAGGGAATTGGAATGAATATCCGAACCTTACAATAGTGAATTACATTCAGCTTTTGGTCAGTCAGCACCAATCACATCTGAGCTTCCCAAAGAGTGCCAGGTCACTTTTCTACTAAGGGCCTGAATAAGGAAATAAAATGTTTAATCTAATGATGGAAAATTAAAGAATGGTGGTAATCTCTACGCCAGTGGTCCTCAAACTTTTTAAATGGGGGCCAGTTCCCTGTCCCTCAGACTGTGGGAGGCCTGGACTATAGGAAAAACAAAAGCTCCCACTCTATCTCCGCCCCTCCTCCCATTTGCCATAACCCAGCGGGCATAAACGTCCTCAGCGGGCCGCATCTGGGCCGCGGGCCGTAGTTTGAGAAGCCCTGCTCTATGCCATGGGACACTTCTGATTATAGCCAAGACATGGCCCAAACATACGTATTTTTAACTTATTCAGGGCCAGCTACAGGTGGCTTTGCAGTTGGAAGTAAGACATTGTATAGCCATTTTCCAATACTAAGAAATTTCTAATTGTAAAAATAATAGTTAAATAGTCAAATATTAAATAACCTTAATTAATTATAATGATAATTAAATAATTTTGATCCTCCCAATAATTTTCTGAGGTGTGTGTTAGCCCCCTTTTAGAGAAGGGTTATTTGTTCAGGGTTATATTGCTAGCAAACGTCCAAGGTAGTAGAGTTAGAAATGAGGGGGCTTTAGAGGTCACCGGGTCCATTAACCTCGTTTAACTCAGGAGGATAGGCGATGTCAGCGATATTCCATGGCCAGTAAGTGCTAGAAATGATGTTCTGACTCAAATCTCCAGATTCCAAATCCAATCTTTTCCCCTCACATCATCGTGCCTTCGTTTTGTTTATTTTCCTTTCTCTGAAGTGCCCACTTTTACCATGTTTTCAAACGTAGAGTATTCAAAATGATATTTTAAATAGGGACTCTTAATGGAGGCCTAATTTGCTGTATAAATGAATAGTTTAGACTTTTACAAGAGCGTGATCTATTACGATAAGACCAATACATATTACACTTATGAAAAATCCTCCTGTGTGCCTACGAGCCAGTTTCCCAAAGCTCCCCATCATGTAGAAAAAGCAAAGCGGGGTCAATAGTTTAAAAAAAAAAAAAGAATTCAACAATTTCATGTTAAAGGGCCAGAACTGGACAAAAGCTAGCATGATCTCCACTGAAAAGCCCCCAAAATCACATAGAGAGGCCTCCTACTATAATTAGGAAGAATCAAAACCCCAAGCTAAGCTTTTAATTCACTAGTGATCAGGGGGGAGGGGGGGAAAGAGAGATTATCTCTTGATCACCCCTCCCAATCTGCCTGGCAAATAAACCCTTTCAATATTACATGGTACAGAGCACAGCTCTATTAACTACAACTCAGGTCCATGAAGCAAACTGGGACCTAGGGATTAGACGCGGAGCTTACCAAAAAGAAGATGAACATAGCTATCTCCTTTTGGAAATGTCTTTCTACTTGAATTGCAGCAGATAAAAGTTGTCAGTCAGCTTTACTCTAAGGAAGAAGGAGCTAGACCAGGCCTATCTAGAATGCTCTGATTTTCTTACTAAAACTAAAAGGATTCCTTGAACCTTACGGGAGCTTATAGAGTCCAAGGGAAGTACCACTAGAGAGCACGTTTACGTGCATTTTGGAAAACCAAGGAGCAGGACAAATGAGTGGCAATGAGCTATAAGCTTAAGAGTGAAAAGTCAAAGGGATTTCAAATGTAGAACGCATAAATGAATACTCAAACCGTGGAAACATCACGGGACCTAAGGGGCCGAGTCCCCAGAAAATTGTCATTTTAAGACCTTTCCAAGAGAGAGCTCGCCCTCCAAGGAAGCAGCACATTCATGCTCTGACAGCTTGGAAAGTTCTGACGTACAGATCCAAAGTCAGCTTCCCTACAACGTCCATCCTTTAGTCCAACTTCTGACCACTGGAGCTATGCTGACTTAGTCTGATCCTTCTTACACAACAGTCCTTCCAACTTTAGATAGAGATGCTCCAGTCCTATCTTCTTCAGACTAAACAAACTGGCTCCTTGAAGAGAACCAAAGATTTAGAGCTGAAAGAGATTGGGACCCTCTAATTCTAGTGCCCTGCCCCTTAGGCCATCGCTGCCTCCTTCAAATGTTTATGAGTTCAAGTCTCTCTCTCTATCCATTGCTCTTTCCTCTTCTCTTTCCCCTCCTCTGTTTCTTCATCTTTCCCCCTCATCTACTCTCTCTCCCTCTCTCTCTGTCTCTCCTTCTCCTCCTTTGTCCCTATCTCTCTCTCTGTCTCTCTCTCTGTCTCTCTCTCTCTTCTCTCTGTCTCTGTCTCTGTCTCTCTCTCTGTCTCTTCGTCAAGTAAGCCCCTTCTCCCCCAATCACATTAGTCTCATTACTTGAATGATTCATAATGAATCCAATCTCTTCCTTATCATTTCGAATGACTTCCTCGATGCCATCTCTATTTTCAAAAACTGTTCATTCACCCTTTGCATTCTGTCACCATCTGCTTTTCTTTGTGATCTCAAACACAGATTATAAAAAGGGAGCCTCTTTGTCATCCTTAACAATTTCTACAAGCCCAGGCTCATCCTGCGGTCTCAAGATTTCCTGAAAACTATCCTGTTCTACGTTTTTGTTATTTAAAAAAATTCCCCCTCGGCGTTGTTTTCATTTCCCACGTAAGGTTTTTTAAAGGCTAAGCTCAGTGAAGGCTCTAAGCAGAGGGGCTGGTAAAAGGGTAACACTTGGCTCCCTGAGGAGAAAAGTTTAATATTCATTATTAATATTTTTCCATCACTTTATTAGTCTAGATAATAAAAACAAAAAAATCCAGCCCTGATTTATAGTATTTGTTTATTTCTGAGTTATAAATAAAAGTTCATGCTGAAAATTTAATAATTGGCTCTTAGAGGCTGGTTCGAGTGGCCCCAACAAAACCCTGGCTCTTGGATCAAAGGCTCTAAATTGGGTGTATGTCAAGGACACATTCTCAAATAATATTTTAAAATTAATATATAATTACAAACAAACACACAAAAAAACCAAACCAAAGCCCCCAAACATACAGCTCTCCAGTCTCAAGTTAAGAACCTTTAAACAAGTCTAGTTTTTTCTAGAATTATTCGTAACGTTGGCAGTTAGAGGATGTCATAGTGTACAGAGCTCCAGACCTGACCTCAGGAAGTTTCAGGCACTTCCTGGCTGTGTGATCTTGGGCAAGTCACTTAACTCTATTTGCTTCAGTTTCCAATATTTCCATTCCAATAGCTTTGCCAAAAACCTCCAAATGGGGTCATGAAGAGTTAACCATGACTGAAATGACTGAAACCCAAAATTTCATTTTTGAGACGCTCTCAAACTGGTTTCCCTTTTAAAGTTTCTCGGCAATGCCGCTATAACTTATAGGAAATTTCTTTATTTGGCTGTCTCGAGGGTCAAGGCCATCTCTGCCGACTGTCCTTCACAAACATCAACTCCAAGATGACACTGTCACTTTTTCAGGGTCCCCTCGTATTTGTAAAAATCCTCATTGTTCTTGACCACTTGCTCTACTTTTTGACAGAACAAACTATCAGTGAGGAATGCAAAGATCCTTTGGTCAGAGGCTCTAGCAAAAATGTAGTCAAAAATCTGTATTAGTCTATTATATCCCTGGGTCTGTCAGCTTCAGAAACTGAGCTCATCATCCATTTCCTCCCTCTGGCCAAGCGGTCTGTAGCAACTCCTCTAGTGTCATTTCCTCTGATTTTCACACAAATGGCCTCCATTGAAGCAGTTTTATGAGCACTGGGCGGAGAACTGAAACGGCCGTAACTGGTGACATGCCCTAGCCAGGTCACTATGGGTAAGTCACAACTGCTGGATCTCGGTTTTCTCTTCTATGAAATGGAAATAACGCTGGAGTTTCAAGGGTATAGACACCTGAATGCACTATTTAAAAGAAACTAATTATTGTCAATCCTGAATACCAAATGCCATCTATTCTTTCTGTTCACGTCCCATAGGGGACTATCTCCTCCAAAAGAGGAGAATCAATTAGAAGAAGTGAGCAAATCCTTCCCTTAAATCCCTCAGGACTTAAAAGTCAGGCAAAATCTTTTTATGGCTCTTCTAGACATATTATCTGTCCCAAAAACAGTGGGACTCCATGATGTGCTAAGTAACCTGCTCCATTGGAATTCAGGTTCCATTCTAACAATATTCTGGCCGAGTGACCCTGTGATTTACAGAACCTCTGAAGGGTCTGCGCAAGTCTTTTAGAAGAAAAGAAACAGGCATTAACTAAGCGCTCACTATGGGCCAGCATCAGACTATATATTTTATAAATATCATCTCATTTACTACTACTAATAATAATAATACATTTATATACAACTTATTATGTACCAAGCACTGTGTTAAGTAGTTTACAATTATTACCTCATTTGACCCTCATAACCACCCCCAGGAGGAAGGTGCCATTATTATCCCCATTTGACAGATAAGGAAACTGAGGCAGAGAGGGTGCAGGGACTGGCCCAGTGTCACCCAGTCCGAGGCTGGACTTGCACTCAGGAAGAGGAGCCTTCCCGATCGGGGGCCCGGCTCTCCCAGCTGCCCCCTTGTCCTTCTCGCTCTTTCCCCGCCACAGTTTCCATTTGTCAGCCTCTCAAACCCCCGCCGTCCCCATCTCCCTCTGCCTTCACAAATCCTTTTATTTCTGAGGGGCCCCTTATGGATTATTTCTTCCATTCTATCGAGGAAGTTTTCATTCTCTTTAATAAGCCACAGCGCAGAGCGGTGTCCCTCCAGAGGCGCTCCCTTTCACCTTCTCCTCTATCAGAGAGACCACCTTGCATCTAACAGACATATGGTTGTTAAGCGCCTTTGGCAGGAAGACAAATAACAGAACAATCCCGCGCGTCCCTGGAAATTTCGATCACAGCTCTCCCTGGGCACACAATATCCAGCATACTTATTATGAATTTTCTCCTTGTGCTCGGCAATAGGCTTTTCAGCGTCTTTGCTTTGAGGGCTCAATCCATAGTTAAATACTTTGAGATCAAACTTGGACAAAAGAATCATGAGAGAGGAAAATCACCAGGGAACTTTTCTCTTTGTTTCCTAATTTTCCTGGAGGTTTCTGGTCACTGAGCAGTTTTTGTAGGTTTTTCAGAGGCTGCAAGATGCATCTCAGTGCAGCAGATGGAGAACCCTGAATGCACTTTTAGCCACTTGCCAGCTGTATGAGCCAGGCTGTTTTGACCTCAGTTACCTGATCTATGAAATGGGTTTGTATAAAAGCCACAAATGAACTCTGAAAACTAATGAGCCTTCAGTTCTGGAAGGGCACAAGGAAAAGGCTGCAGGCCCTCTGAGCCTATTATGCCCATTATTACGCCTCCCATCCCTCCCCAAGATGGTTCCGTCGACCGTGAGATCCCCGATGCAGGGACCACACTGACCTTGACTTTCTGCTGATGGTGGTAAATCTGCCAAGCAATGTGAACGTGCATTGCACACCATTTCCCTGGTTTCTGGAACAAGAAACAAGAAAAGAAGTTTCAGAGAAAGTGAACTTGCACCCCGTGAAGCTTTTGGAGGCAGAGTTATCGGCCGTGAGCTTCCCCCATCCTCCAGTAAGCAACAAGGGCACTTTGTACTTCGAGAGCGCTCTACATCAGCGGCTCTGGAAAAAACACTCACAACAGTCACAAAACCCGCCAGGAGAGGATCACAGAATTGCCTCCATTCATTCCCCCAGTGAACCTGAAAAAAAGCTGGCCACCGCTCAAAAAAATTACGCTTGATGAGGACCTCCCCAGATCCCAGAAAGAAAAGCCTGGACCCTGCTTTGTGCTTCTTCTTTCTTTCTTTTCTGGTGCCAACTGGCATAAGCAGTCACTGGCAGAGGAAGGATTTCCACTTAGCCCAATGTTGCTATGCTACTAATTCCCATCAGCCTCCATACGTAATACAGTAGTGTCTGTGAACCGAGGCAAAGCCAGAACATACAAAGCCCAAAGCAAATTCCACGTCTCCCCCTCTTCTTCTTTCTATCAAGGAAGCAAAAAGACAGCCACCATATTGATAACAAAACTCACTTTTCCCATGTGTTTACCCCTGAATTCTAGGGCCTTGCCGAGATTGAGCATTCTCCTGTTTTTCTTGACTGGAGGGTGAGCTCCATGCGATTATGTATCTCTGGACCTTAACCTGGCACACAGTAGGCACTTAATCGATGCTTGTTGACTGACTACCCTTTCTGATGTTCTCATTTTATCCGCACCGGGGAAAATGCACTTTCCTTCCTCTGATCACCCCCATTCTCATTGTCTGGAAAGCACCCCTTTGTGTACCGTCTAACTCTCCCTCCTGTCCCTTGGAATCTGGCTCATGGCTAATAGGTTGCTCGGTAAATGTGTTTGTCATTTCACATGTGAATGCTCTGCTTCCCCAGCTGGATTATGGGGTACTTGGGGCCAGGGACACATTCTGCTTTTGCATCCCCTTTCACACAGTCCCTATAGCCCAGCCCTTGGTAAATGCTTAGGGAAAGTTAACTGGTTATCAAGGTTAGGAATCTGGTTTTATCTTGACTGCTGGTCTGGATGTGGGGCAGCAATTTTGCAGTTTGGACCTGAAACCCAAGCCCTTCTCGAGCTTTTAGTTTCTTATCCTTAACTGAAGAACCCAGGATCTCTTCACAAACAAAAAGAACAAATCAATATTGACGTGACATCTCAGGGGAAGACAATATTCTCCTCTCTTCCTCCACCACCCCAATCAATTTGTCCACCTAATCACGTGCCAAAAGAATGGTTGGACTTGGCTTTTTTCAACAATGAGGTAATTCAGGCCAATTCTAGTGGACTTGTGAGAGAGGGCCCTCTGCATCCAGAGTATGAGGACTGAGTGTGGAGATCACAATTTTCACCTCTGTTGATATTGTTTGCTCACTTTGTTTTTTTTCTTTTTTCATCCTCTCTCTTTTGATCTGATTTTTTTTTTTTTTGGGTGCAGAATGATCAATATGGAAATCTGTCTAGAAGAACTGCACAAGTTTAACCTATAGTGGATTATTTGCAGTCTAGGGGAGGGGGGAAGATAGGGAAGGAGGAAGAAACATTTGGAACACAAAGTTTTACAAGTATGAATGTTGAAAATTATCTTTGCATGCAATTTTTTTTATTACAGCTTTTTATTTTCAAAACATATGTATGGATCATTTTCCAACATTGATCCTTGCAAAACCTTGTGTTCCAAATTTTTCCCTCCTTTTCCTCTCTCCCTTCCCTAGATAGCAAGTAATCCAATATATGTTAAACATGTTAAAAAATAATTAAATCCAATATATGTATGTGTATATATATGTGTGTGTATATATACTTATCATTTGCATGTAAAATAAAATTAAAAAGCTATCACCAAAATAAATAAATAAATAATTGATTAAAAGAATGGTCAGGAACAGAAAGAAACATATCCCACTAAAAATCTGCCCACTCAAGGGTTCCATTGGCTTGCATCTTCAAGTAATGGAAGCTTGAGTAAGTCAACAACTTGGGTCCATTTTTTTTCTTTATAAAATGAAGGATGTAACACATGTAAAATGTATGGGATTACCTGCCATCGGGGGGAGGGAGTGGAGGGAGGGAGGGGATAATTTGGAAAAATGAATAAAAAAAAAATAAATAAATAAAATAAAAATGAAGGACCTAGACTATATAATCACTGCTAACTAATTTTTCACTAAAAAAGTTTGAGTTTGCAAGAAAGAAATTCCTTCAGATTTTGAGTTTGACCACATACATATTTAATCACCCATATTAAATCAGTGCCCAGCAATGTTTTTATAGAACTTAGCATCTTAGGACTATGGCATCAGGGTTCTAGAACTGAAAGGAATCTAGTCCTGCCCTTCATTTTAAAGAGGAAGAAAATGGTACCCAAGAAGAGGAGACTTTTCCAAGTTTATACACAGGTTGAAAGCAACAGTTCAATGAATTTTGGTCACCAGCAGTGACGGCAAAGCTTCATGCTGAAAAGCAAAACTTGGCAGGGACGACTTTGCCTGGTTTAAACGAAGAGCTGAGTAAATATTTGTTAACTGGATAATTGGGGAGTCAGCAACCAAAACCAGGCGCTGAATACGGATCAATTTCCATTTTCCTATAGCAAAGTTAAATTAAATCTTCGGCCAATAGTTTTGTTTTGTTTTGTTTTAGAGCTGTTTTCCCTAGTCATGGGAAGTCCATTTGGTAATGGAACCGAGAAGATCCGAGTTCCAATCTTACTTTTTTAAGAATATTCTGGCTGTGTGATCCTGGGTAAGAGCCACTGGGTACATCCACAGAGAGGGAGGGAGAAAGGTATGAGTCCACTCACTTCTTAATAACCCTAACCTTATATTTTTAAGGAAATGGCATTGACAACAACAGCAGTTAAGACTCTGGGCTACGTGAAAACCATCTGAGCGGAGGAATCCCTCTCTCCCAGCCACCTGCCTGACAGACCACTTTCTTGATAATGGATTTGTGTTTCAGAGTGGAAGCAGAGAAAAAGCATTTCTGGAAGATGCCTTACCCTTAACATTGGCCTGAACGGATCTGTCAACTGTGAAGAGAAAATGACAATTTGGTTACATGCCTGTCACTCAAACAATTGCTCTAATTAACAAATTTGTATTGCTTCATTAGGAGAGGAAATTAAAATGTTAGAATTTTACTTTTAAATGAAGCCCTTTTGGAGAATAATTAGCCCATTTTCACAGTATCCGTAGAACTAAGTGCCCAGCTTCCCTTCCCCCTCCCCACCTCATGAGCCATGAGCCCTGCTACACAAACACAAGCCAGCTACGAAGCAAGTCTTCTCAAACTACAACTTGCGTCCAAGGAAGACTATTTGCTGCAAAATCAATAGAAGAGCTTGCCTCATACAGGCTAAAGGGCTGAAATCTCCTCCCACAGGATATAAAACCCCCTTCCAAACCGCACCAAAGGCTTCCTGAGCTTAAAGGGCACACGGAGTCTCACAAGCTCTCGGCTTGGAAACTCAGTCTACCTAGCACTAACAATGGGGGAGCACAGACAGTGGAGACGGGCTGCTGCCAAGAGAACTCTTAAAGATCATGGCTGAGGAGCCTGTCCCTAGAACTACACTAAGCCCCAGCCCCGCATCTGAATTCCTGGCAAAATTCAACTTGACTGGACAACATTAAAAAATCTCAAGAGACACATTAAAACATGATAGAGATACTTATAAATCTGAGTCATTTCTGACCCCAACCTCTGGTCATCAGTCATTAATTTCCTTTTGTCTGTTAGATAGAAAAATATTATTGGGGAAGGGAGGAAGGACAGCATTAAAAAAAGTAATCATTGATGTACATATAATAATCATATTCACACAAAAGCCCTCTAAGTAATCGATGACTTACAAATACACCCATCATATCACTGCCAATTGTTCCCTGGGGAAGGGACAAGGGGGAAAGTCTCTCTGCTCTAGGTTAGATAAATAAGGCACTGTTATTAGCCTTGTAGAACGCCTTTAGATTTCTGGGGAAAACTGGATATGCCCCGATGTTCAGTGAGGACAGAAATGATGATAAAAACAACAACAACAACAACAACAACAACAAAAAACAGCACCAGTACTTAAGGTTATAGTTTTAGAGCTGGAAAGCCAATTCCATATGAAGAGATTTGTTTCTGGTCACCCAGCAGTGAAATCTGAACCCAGGGTCTCCAATTTGGCCTCCAAACCCATCATTCTTTTCTAACAGTTGAAACAGATTCTCTGTAGGGCATCTTATAGGGATTTCTTTTGAAAGGCAGGAAACAGAAGAGGATGACAAAAATCAGGCAAGAGATTGGAATAAAGTCACTTGGGGAGTTGCTAAGAAGGAAGAAATTTAACTAGACGGGAGCCCTATTTCCCAGGTTTGGACCTTTCAAAGGAAGCCCCTCTTTCTCCCAGGAAAAACTATTTCCCACCGTACCTCCTACCTGAAGCAAGAGTGAGCCAGGTGGCTATTACTGGAATAGACATTTTCTTTCAGGGACTGAAATGGATGATAAAAAGAACATTTTTTCTCTGAGCACATGCAGGTGTCTTTGAACCTACCCTCGGGTCTTTTTGTAGGAGAGTGTGGGGGACTGTCCCAGGTCGAGCAGCAACATCAATTGGATTAGACGTCTACAAATGTCACAACAGCCATGAATTAGACAAGTTATTAGGAGGTACCACGTTCTCTGCATTTTGTAAACAATGGCTTTCCATGCAGGATAAATGCTATTTTGTTTATTTTAAGGTGTGACTAAATATTAATTAAATTATCTTTGAGGAGTCTTACATGTTTGCTTTATTTCAAATAAACTCACCAGAGGGTGACCTTTTGGAGGCTAGCATGAAACCAAATTTGTTAGAAGAGTGATGTGACCCGTTTTAATGAAACACGAATCACAGAACCCTAAGATTGTAGAGTTAAGGGTAGGAGGGATTCTAGGTCCAATCCCCTCAGTTAATAGATGAGGAAATTGAGAGAGGTGAAATACATGCCTAAAGTCACATAAGCGATACATGTCAGAAGCAGAATTTGAACCCAACCTACTATTCTTCAGTTATTCGACCCCAAACTGATGAACTGACAGTTTTCATGAGCTAAAGATTAAATTGTTTTTTTCTTTTCAGCTAATTGCTAGACAGTATTCTTTCCCTTAATGTTTTAGCTTCTGTCTTTCTTTTTTTTTTTTTCCTTTTTCCTTTTTGCTTTATCACCAAAACAAGTCCAAGAAATGCTTAAATGAGCATTAGAACAATTTACGATATCAGGTGTCTCCCATCAGAGAACCTCGGAGTGTTTTAGAGACATTTAGAGAGCTAACGTTCTGAATTTTAACTGGCATACAACAGTCAGGATTCACACACGGGAATCACTCATTAGCAAGGGTGGAAATGAGACAAGAGAACTGGGTTTGGGGACCTCCCAGTTTGATCATTAAATAGTACATAAATGATTTAAAAGTAATTCGACTTCCTGAGTAAATCATTTCCATTCCCGCCATTGCTCATAAGTAATTCTTACTAATTCCTGTCATCGGGGTCTTACCCTTTGGAAGAGCACACGCTCTCCACCCCATCCTGCCCTCACCCAGCGCAGGATTTCCTTTGTGAGGGTGCAACGTGGGGGGAAGGGAGCGGGAGGAGGGAAGAAAGGAAGACGTGACATCATCCCCATGATGAATGATCAGGATCTAATAATAACAGCTACTTACATATTTTATATATATATGTTTATATAAATAGCACTTATAAACACTTTACGGTTTGTCACACAGTGTACACAGATTCTCTGGCTTATGACAAAGGTAGGTGCAATTACTATCATCCCTTCACCCCTTCTTCCCCAGTTACTGTTATCAAAGGGAGGCTGAGGTGAATGACTTGCTCGGGATCCCTCAGCTAGTGTCAATGGCAACATTCGGATCCCTTCTGATTCCAAATGTACGTTCCTATGAATATCTCTTTTAAAGAATACTCTGCGTCTTTGTGTCCATACAAAGACATGAACTGGTCTGGGGAAAGGAGTCCCTGAGGCTGGGGGCACTTCCGACAAGGGAGGGAGAAGAAGGGGGAGTGCTGGAGAGGGAGGGGGATTTAAAAAAAATAAAGAAATCAGCTGCAGCCCAACTAACAATTAATCTACAGAGTTGTTAACAGCCTGATTAGCATACATATGAAGAACTCCACTAATGAACTGCAATCTACATATTCAATCAGTAAGAAGGCCAAGAAGGACCTATTTCAACACTAGGAGAGACACTTCCTTGCACAGATGTAGTTTTCAGTGCGATTGGATAATTGTAAGTGAGGGAAAAGAGGAGAAAAAAGGACTAATTTATTAAATGACCTAGTACTCGGTTTTAGGGACATACATGTGAGGGCCGCGTTGCTGTCTATAGAGGGGTGATTGAGGGGTTGGGGAAGCACGCTTTGGGGAGGGGAACCATGATGTGGTCAGCCAGTGAAGGACAATGACCTCATCAGCCTCTGATCTTGGCCTTCGGGGAGAAATGTTGCTTTGGAAACAGAGCGAGTTTCCATAGCTGTCCCTTTCAGTTCTGTGCATGTTTCAGAATTTTAGGACAATTCTTTTTTTTGGTAATCTCTGGATCTAGACTGAAGGAGATATCAGCGGTCATCCAGACCGTATTTGCCAGTGAGGAACCAGAGGGGTGAGTGGCCAAGTTCACCCAGTTACTATGTTAAAAACCTGTTAGAAAATTATGAAATGTGGTGATATCCTCAGGGAGGATCTGGATCCAAATGGAGAGGCAGTCCGGGATAGAGTGGATCTTGGACTTGGACCTGGATCTGAATCCAGCCTCAGACAATTATCGCATAATTGTCTGCTCAGTTTTCTCATCTGTGATCTCAGGTCCCTTTCAAGCTCTGATTTTATGCTCCCAGCCTCCATGAGATTCTCCATCCCTGGTTTTCAGTGTCATCATGGAATAAGGGGAGAAGGAAAAAAATACAAAGACAAGAAAAACCCAAACAAAATTCACTCTTTTATGGCCTGATAATTAAAAGATGGCAGGGCCAATTTTCAATTGACAATGGCTGGCTTTAAGGGCGAGAAGGTGACTGCGTGTTCTAGTCCGTCTCGGAGATAAACTATCTTTGAAGAAAGGGCACCGGCCCTCCATGCTGACTCTCCTGCCCAGTGCCAGCTCCCAAACGGAAACGTGCATGGGCAGGGCAGCAGAGGCTCACTCACTTGTGAAGGCGGTGACCCGCCAGGGCAGAATGCAGCTCGCACAGTCCCATGAGGGAGTGTGTGATGGAATTTGCACCTTGGCAAAAAGCACCCACCATGAGCCATTTTCAAGCACCAGGAGCCTTCCACTATCCCCCTTCCTCCTCCTTCCGTGTTACTTTGTACCTCTCTTGTATGTTTTGCACACAGACCTCCTTCTACTAGGAGGGGAAGCTCCTTAATGGTAGGACCCAATTCTTTGTATGTCTTGGGGTCTCTAGAGTTAGCACACTTAATAAGCTCTTACTGAGGGTCAGGATTATTTCACTTTTACCTTTGTATCTAAAGTGCATGATACATAGTGGGAAATTGTTCGTTAATTAATTGATTCACAGAATTTGAGGTCATTAAGGGCAGGGTCGGTTTTGTTTTGTTTTTCTACTCCAAGTCACTGGCACGTTTTAGAAACTTAATAAATTAATACTTAATGTTAATATAAAAAAGAAAGAAAGAATACTTAATAATACTTAATAAAAACTTGATTTTTTTTTTAAAGTGGTATCTTTCTCTTATGGACTTTTATAAGTATTTCTCATAAAAAGCTAGGTCGCCATGATATTTATGGAAGGTATATTTCAGAGACAATTGCATCCTGTCCCAAAAGAAATCAGGGGCCCATGAAATGTCATAGGTTAAGGTTTTTGCTGGTCAAATGGGAGCAAAATCTTTGTGTCCGAGCCCTGGGGGTCCTCCCTGCCAGAAGGGTCAAACACCAGACTGCACCCAGACATTAGCATTGACCCGCCGTGCGGATGCTCAGAAACTGGTCTTACCTTGGGCTGAAATGCTCCTTGCAGGGACCCAAATGGACCAGTAGGCGGGATCATAGGGGGGATGCCCGAGACGGCAGGAGGATATGAATGAAACAGCTACAAGCCAAAAACAAGGTGGGGGAGAAAAGAGAAAAGACTGAATAGGAGGTTTGCAAAAGCCAACGGAAACCCTCGAACCCTCCTCCCCCCCTCCACGGAGAATGACTTAGACATTAGCAAACTAGTGGGCTCCGTTCAGTGCCATTAGTCAAAGGGGCCCATGGAATGAACACACAGATGTGCCGTGAATGTTTAACTTGAACAAGTTAAAAGTAGTTCAGAATTAATCAGCCAACAAATGATGTCCCGGATGAGGCCATCATTACGAAGGGAGCTTTTCTAATTATTAATTGTTAAATTGGATAGAAGTCCTAAATGGTTAGAGATGTTAATGCATATCAAAGGGGGGGTGGGAGGGGGTGCTGAGCCAAATAAGATGCCCAGAAAATTACAAGTTAATTAAAAAAAAAGCAAGAAAGAAGCAAGTCTTTATGAGTTCCAGGATTTTATACCATTAAAACTCAATTAGTACTTTAGATTTTTAATAGTTTCTCTAGGAAATGAGAAAATATTCACAATTCTTGCTTCATTAGCTTATTCTGGTGGACTGTCTGACACTGGGGACAATTTAATTTCCTAAGATGATGATAAATATTTCTGGAAGAAACACATTTACTATGTTTTTTGTTTAAATGAAGTCCACCCATTCTCCAACAAGATGGAAGCCAGTAGGAGAAGGAGGTTCGCCTCCACAAAATACAAGCCTACAATAAACCCGATTTTTAAGTATTGCTTTTGTTTTCAAAGAGTTTCCAACATCAAATACAGTCTGGCTCAGCATGCAAAGCTTGTCTTTTTTGTAGGATTTAGAGGTTGGAGGGACCTTGAAAGGTCATCCGGCCAAACCCCTTCCTTTCAACAGAAGAAGAAATATTAGGTGATTTGCCTAAAATCACAAGAGCCGAGTCATGGTCTACTGGCTCCCAGCGCCACCTTCCCTCTATGGAGCCTTTTCATGATTCCCCTAGCTACTAGTACCTCCCCAACTGGTTTGTACTTTGATATTTACTCTGTGTGCATGTGTGTGAGGGCAGGGGCTACTTTGCTTCTTTCTTTGTATCCCTGGAGCTTAGCAAAGCCTAGTACACAGTCAGCACTTAATAAATGCTTGTTTCTTGGATGACTGATTTCCACTGCTGCTTCCAAACCCCACTGGATCAATTCTAAATGCTGCCTACTAATCAATCACGTAAGGATATTAAATAAATGTTATTGCTCTATTCAAAGATGAGGGGAATAAAAGGCCATTTACATGGTACTGAGGCAGATTTTCTTTAATGAATGGCGCACTTGGATGGCCCACAATAGGGCCAACGCGACATCCAAGAGGTCCAGTGCAAGGACCCGAGTGGACAATTGTGAGACCTGCTGCGTGATCTGGCCAAGTCACCTAACTTCCTCTACCTGGCATCTAAGGAGCTCTCCATAATAGTTCTGCCCAACTCGGTCATTTTCTTACTCTTCCCCAACCTTCGATCCCTGGAGGATCCAATTACACCGGCCTGTTTGCAATTTCTCCAACAAGACACTCCGCCTTCTCATCCCCTCCCCTGGCCTTGGAACAACCCACTAAGGTCAACAGGTACATGAAAATCCTATTTTGAATTTTTTTGTTAAATTATATCACTTTCATTAAAAACAATCGAACCATTTTTACATTTAAACTAAACTTGAATTTCAAAATGATTTTTTCTTAATTTTCAGAGCAAAAACATGTGAAAAGGCTCAGTTCCTTGGCTTCCTTCAAAACCCATTTTTCTACAGGAAATCTCTCCTGGTCCCTCCTGCTGCTAACGTCAAGTGAATTTCACCTACTCTGTGTCCATCTTCCTGCTCCTGATACATGGTTTTCCTCCATTAGACTGGAAGCTCCCTGTGGACAGGGACCATCTTTCTACCTCTTCAGAAAGACTTCTTTAAAGGCCTGTTGGTTTTTGTTTGCATAACTCCAAAAGGAGACCTTCCTCCCCACTTAACAAATTTGAAGAGAACTTGAGAGAGTTCTACTCACTATTCAATCTAGTACCAAAGTGAGGGACAATCCTGGCTATTTAGTTGAGAAAGGGAACAAAATAGAACCAGGGCTTCAAGTCAAACATTTGGGGAGAATCTAATGGACCAGTTGCAGTTATTTGGTCAAAAGCCTCTTTAGCGTTCATTCTCTCCTCCTGCCTGCCTTGTGTTATATAACCTGTAAAAAATGCATGATAATTGAAGCCTTATATTAATAATTCATTTCCATATGTTGGCTGCTTCCAGGCAATTATTGAAACATGTCAGCTTGCCATTTTTTTCCCCCTCCTTTCAGGGCTGTACCTTCCCTTTCCCTTTTTTATTTCATTCTGTCTCCCTCTCTTCAATGAAGCAGCAAACTTTGCATCCTAATTGATATGGAACTAAATCCACTTAAACAGTGATTGGGAACCAAGTGCCCTCATTTAAAACAACTTTTAAGTCGAAAATGGTGTTTTAGAAGCTCGAGTGTATTGCATCTAATTCCCCTCATAATGCCCTAATCCCCCAAAGCGGGAGGAAAATTGAAGCACTGTGTCGAGTTAGCCCATATAGAGTTTATAATATGAAATAACTTTCCCACTGTACACGGTAAGAAGCAAGACAATTAAATGCATGTCACCCTAAAACAGGAACATTTCTTTCTAAATGACTCCATTTAGGGGAGGCCTTATTTATTTTTAAAAAGATATTTTGGAGAAGTTTTTCCCCAACACTATTTTGTTACTGCTCCCCCCAGAATTCAGCTAATTATCCTGCCTTATTCCAGGTCCCCTTCTTCCCCTTCCCCAACCCCCTGCTGCCAAATTTCTACCAATGAAGTCCTTTCTCTATGGACACATAAAGGAGGTGAGACAAACAAATCAGCAAGAAGCATCATTTTTGCTTTGATTAGCTTCAAGGACAGAAATCCAGAATAGCGTAAGAAATGAAAAGGGGGGTTGTCCCCAAAGTCCACGGTGTAGGGGGCTCCCTCTCTGCTTCTAAATCCCACATCGAGGGTTATTGTTGTAATTATAGATCTGGGGCTAGAAAGGCTGGAATCCAAACTTCTCACTTTACAGATGAGGAAACTGAGACCAAGGAAAATGAAGTGACAGCAAATCATAAAGACAGAACTGGAAGGAGACCAGTGAACTGAGCTCTCTCTTTTTACAAGTTGTGACTTGTCCAAGATCACAGTTAGTAAATCCTGGAGGTGAGATTTAAATCTAGGTCTTCTTGATGATACAGAATGTCCTTCCCACTCCATCCTTCTGCCTCTCAATGACACTACACTAGCATTTGTATCTTTATTTATTTTCTTTACATTGTATTCACACACACAAACATATGTCCGTGTTGGGCTCCCACATGGGAGTGAAGGGGGATTTTTTAATTTCCTTCTATCCCTAAGACAGGGCCTGAAATATAAGTATCCTTATCCTAATAATAGACCCTTAATAAATGCTTATTGATGAGCAATTATTTTTTCTCCATGGATTCTCATCTGTTTTGATGAACTACAGGCAAATTTGCATGTAGGGGGCCTTGGAGGTCAAGTGGTCAGATATCTGTATTTATTTTCAAGACAAGGAAACAGAAGTCCAGCGGGAAAAGGGGACTTCTAGGGCGTCCCACATAGGCACTGAGTCAAATCACAGAAATTTGGAACTGCAAGGGACCACACGGCATCCTCCACGCCAAATTATTGCTCATTTTATAGAGAAGATAATTCATCTTTAAAGGGCTTAATTGACTTGCCCAGGGACACATCCGTAGGAAAGGTTAGATTCTAAGGGTACCAGGGGAAGGTTCCTCCCAAAAAAGTTAACAAGGCAGGCCGGACAAAGGCCCCAAAGGAAATTAACTTTGGGGTCCTCCCTTATTAAGGTATGCTTTGTTTTTGCCATCCTAGAGCACTGAAGGCCAAGCACAGAGAGGGCTCCAGACTGATAAAATTAAAGGGATTTTCTAAAGGCAGCTGGAATCAGGAGTTCTAATTCAATCTCAGATTCCCTCCTCGGGTGGGTCATTTAACTTGCCCCAGTTTTCTCATCTGCAAAATGGGGATAATAATAGAACTTAACCAGCTATATGACTGCTCCTTGGATAAGTCACTGAACCTGGGTGCCTCAGTTTCCTCTTCTGTATATTGGAGATAACAGAACCTACAGAGCTGCTGTGAGTGAGAATAAAGAGACTTGTAAAGTGTCTAGCAAAGCTAGTGTTACAAAAATATTAGACATTATTATTAGTTCTCATTCTTAAGAGACACACCTAATGCTATGTCCAAATGTCTATTTTACTATCTTTTTTTTTTGTTTGTTTGGGGGGGGTTAAGTTCACCCCCCCCACACATCTCATTACTGTCAGTCAGCCTGGATAAACATCCCTGAATATGCTTGGTTCCCCCACTAACTGATGCACCTATGAAGACTGCAAGAGATACTAAGAGCAAAAACAAAAATATTTGAAAATAGCAAATCAAAATAGCTCAAAACAGACTTTTTTTTAGTGTGGAGATGGGAGGGAGAGGCGGGGGGGAGAAGAAAGTCCCATTTCAAAGCAAAAGAAAGGCTAAAGATTCGCATACTTTCCAGTTAAAATGATGCAGTATCCATCCCCTAATCAAAACATCATGATCTGATGCTCATGTTCCACATCCCAGCTCAGCCCTTGCCACTGGAGGTCACCAATTTTCTAACTCAGGCAGCTGTCAAGTCTCATCTGGGCCCATGGGCCTTAACCCAGAACAAATTCCACTTTCTCTCCAGTGTCATTCCCTTATAAAAGAGCCTTTGTTTTAGCCAATAATAACATTCTTTGTGTTTCCCTTTTCTAAACAATGCTCTGACATCCAATTACATCGGGAACCACTTCCTATGGCTGTTGTATGCAAGAGCCTTTTGCAATCAGCCAAAAAGAGATGAGAAATGACTTTTGGAAAAGAATTAAACCTTGGATACACGGGGGACTTTGTCTTTGGCAGAAAGAGTTCACATCTAACACCTGAAGGGCCTGTGTAAACACAATTCCAGGTTTTCTGTAAATTTAATTTGATTTCTGATCCTGCTGAAATCATGATTAATCAAAGTTTTACCCCACTTTTCACTGGGTGGACAAGCTGGCACTTCTATGCTCCTTTGGAGTCAATCCGGCCTTGCCAGAAAGCGGCAGGGCCGCCCCCACCACGATCTTTTGATTCAGAGCTGATACTGCATCCTTTCCCCCCCAAATAAAGCCCCGGAAAACAAACAAGCAAGCAAAACAAGCAAGCAAGCCAGACAGCAGGTACGAAGAGAGACCAGGAGCGGCAGGAACGCCCTCCTGGAGGGGCTGGTCAGACAGCGGGAGCTTCTGGCCGCCGAGGGACGGATGACTTCAGTCCTAACAATGGAAACAAGCATGGACATTGAACACGGACACGGTAAGGTGAACTCACACTGTGACGGTAGAAGGGGTCAACTTTTGTAGGATATTTGTCAAACTGTAAAGGGATCAAAGCAAAAACTAGTTATTTTGTGTTTCTGCACTGGCGGTCTCAGCTTCTTCACCTGGCTGGTCCTTGCATGCCTACCTTCCCTAGCCATCATCAAATGGCAAACAATTCAGGTGTCCCACCTGAAGTGAAACCTCTCTGATTTAAACTGGGAACTCCTTAACAGAAGGGACTGCTATTTTTTCCCCCTTTCTTTATATCCCTTGAAATTAAAAGAGTGACTGGCACACAGTAGGTATTTAATATAAGGCACGAAGATAAATCTTTAACAACTGGCTCTCCACAAAAAGACTCTGCCCAGGATAACTTTTAAATTTAATTTGCATTAACATCCCCTCCATTGCTTTCTTGAGTCTAGACAATCAACAAACAATAAATCAAACTCTGATTTGCAGTTTGGAGCTTTCCAAGGTGAAAGCATTTATGCTAAACGTTTAACAATAGACTTGGATGAGTGATATGAGCTGTCTCTAGTATACCCCTGGCACTTAATAAAGGCTTGTTGACCTGATTCCAGTTAGTGTCATGTGACTAATAACGGAGAGGGGCAGATTGGCAGAAGGTGTGAGTTTGAGCCAATTCAATGATCTCCTGCTCACTCCACCCGGCCATTTACCGAGTAAGAACAGACCAGATCTTTAGGGCAGAGAGAATGGAGGCAATTTTTGGATAATGCTCTGGCCTTCCTGCACTCTCCTCTGTAGAAGAGCTAGGGTCCGAGTAAAGCTCAAATCCAGCAGTTCTGGAAAGGCCTTGTAGCTCTCCTGGGCAACCAGGACAGATTCTATCATTTCCTCTACACATGTTGTCCTCCTGGAACTGCCACTAAGTCACCTCCTGGTGAGGTGGAGGATTGCCAAAAATGGCTTCCCAGTAAAAGAAGCCCATGAAAGAACACCTGATGCGAATTTCCTTTTCCCTGGAGAAGTAAGGACATGTTTGTTAACTTAAATAAGCTTGATTAAACTGACAGTACTTTCTCATCATGTTGCAGGCTGGGAATTTTCTCCTTCCCATTTCTAAAACCTACTAAGGAACATCTGTGAAATTTGATCTTTGCTTTCTTTCTTTTTTTAATTCAATTTTGCTAAAGGAAAAAAAAAGGCTTGGATAAGCAACAAAAGAGTAAATTTGCTCGAAATCCCTCTGCTGCTGAATTTGGGGATCTCCCCACCACACTCAACGTCAGTGACAGCCTGATTCGGGGAGTAACAAAAAAGGAAAGCTCACACGTTCATTGCAACATAAGCACATTTAAGTAGGTTTCCAAGGGCTGGAATAAAGGAGGTTTTCAATGTATTGCTCCGGGACTTTTCATCCTATTGCCTAACGTTAACATGGACAAGCCAGGCTTGGCCATGGGAGAGGAGGAGATGTCTCGCTTTAGTGTGAGCTCCGGCCTTGCGGCTCTTCCTCACTGAGAAGCGTCCTGGCTCTGTGTGGACCTTCTGGTTGGGCGATTCCTGAACTGGACCCCCCAGTCTGACCCACTTCCGGTCCTCCGAGGATGAATGAAGAGAACAGCTGGGTCTCCACCGGAACGGACCGTAGCTGCTCCTGGGCACGGGGTAAGTGAGCACCCAAAGGGAGGCTCATCTGAGGTGGGAGCAGTCTTCGGAAGACTCCCCAATAAAGAGGAACTCTCTTTTAGAGAATGTGAGTAAAGAGAAGAGTGGGTTTGAACAAAATCCCTTTTAACCACAGTGAGCTCAATCCGGCCTCCGCCTCTCCTGAGGAGGGCAGGACCCCCCAGCGCCCCTCCCGCCCGCCGACACCCCTCCCCGGCGCCGCGCCAAAGCTGAGAGTAGAAGAGAGAAGAGAATTGTGCTCTACTTATCCTCACATTTCTGCCTGGGGTACGCACCATGGGCGGTGCTGGCGTCGGCATGATGGCCGTGGGCGGGATGGCGTGGGGGAAGGGCGTGAAGGTGTGCTGGTGCGTGTGTTGGTGCGTGTGTTGGTGCTGGTGCTGATGTTGGTGGAACTCGGTCCGCAGGTAGGGCGGGGGGCCGAGGGAGGCCCCGCGGTCAGCACTCTGCGAGGCCAGAAAACGCGTGTTCAACTCCTGACGCAGGAGGTCTTGCTCTGGAAAGAGAAGGAGGGACCCTTGAACCTTCTGCAGCCACCCGTCGGCCGCCGCAGGGATGGTTGGCAGGCGGGCACCGGAGTGACCGAGGGAGCCGCTGCCAGCGACTCTGTCCTAGGGACCCAGCGTCTGTTTAACCTCACACACACTCACTCTCTCTCACACACACACACACACACACTCACACACACTCACTCTCTCTCACACACACACATTCACACACACTCACACACACACACTCACTCTCTCACACACACACACACACTCACTCACACTCACTCTCTCTCACACACACACACATTCACACACACTCACACACACTCACTCTCTCTCTCACACACACACATTCACACACACTCACACACACACACTCACTCTCTCACACACACACACACACTCACTCACACTCACTCTCTCTCACACACACACACATTCACACACACTCACACACACTCACTCTCTCACACACACATTCACACTCTCACACACGATAAAATCGTTTGTAATATGTATTACTGTTCTTGTGTACGTACACACACGCTATTATTGTGAGTATAGATCTATGTTGTTATATTTACGTGATTACTGGTTGGTCCTTTGCTCTGGAGAGACCAAAATGGCCCTGCCGTGTGAAGAGCCAGTTAGTGTGCCTAACTGTGGCTGGTCAGACCAGCAGGAGGCCAGAATGCTCCGCCCCGGGTCACCCACAACAGTCCCTGAAGGTGATTTGAGACCTCGAAATATTAGACAAGAAAGAATAATCCTGCCGCACATCCGGACACCCGAGTCACCTTACAGGGGGAAATCTCCTGTTTTGTGTATGTCTGTGCATCCTTAGCTCTTAATTATGTTCCGCACTTCTACCACTGATAAGCAGAGTCAGAGATATTGGGGTCAAAAGTGTGACTTCAATGAGCCTGCTCCCCCCCCCATCCCGAGGGACTTGGGCTGAAGAAGTTGTCTTTGGGGCCATCCACGCGGCCTTAGGGTCCTACCTGAGTAAGTGCTTCCTCCCGGGTGTCCCGGAACCTGCAGAGTCCCTGACGTCAACGGAGGAGGAGGAGGCAAAGCCGTGGGCGGGGCAAACATATTGGGGTGATGAGAGTGAGCGGGGGGCTGGAGGGTGGGCGTGAAGCTGTGGAGGGGGCTGTGGCTGGGGAGAGAGAGGGGGAAGGGGGAGGCCGAGGGATGGTGGGACAGATGAGACTGAGGGGGCTGATTCTTCGCAGGTGTACTACTTCTGCTACTGCTGTTGGAGAGAAAAGAAGATATAGATTAAAAAAGAAAAGCACGAGCAATTTATTATTTTTTAAGCCACCATCGCGATTCCTCAAAGGGTACCTTACCAACAGCCCAAGCTAAGGACTCCCTTCTCATCTGCCCTTCTTCCCGCTCTGCCCCCAGGATCTGTGTCTCTCCAGCTCTCACACTTTCGCTGGAGGAGGCTGGCACCTTCTTACAACTTTGATCACAGGAGCTCCCTGGGGCCCAAGTTAAGCGACTTGTCTACAGCCTGTAAGCAGGACCTCAATTCAGGTCTTCACGACTGAAGCCGATTCTCTCGGTACCACGCTGAGTGTTTTATCCCCCAAACCCCGCCCCCTCTAAATGGCAGCGTCATGCCTTGAAATGATGGATGCAGCCCCGTGGCCCCCCGGGCCCTTCCTGGACCACCGGCTGATTCTGAACGATCTTTGGGTATCACCGTCCCTTGGTTTCCAGGACCCAAAACCTTCCTAACCCAAGTTTTTGCCCTGTGAAACCCACACACTAAGGCTGTACGAAGACAAAGACTTTGAAAATGTCCACCTCGTCCAGTGATCAGCTCAAAGGGAAGGGAAATCCAATAGACTGACTAGATAATCCACAAACTAGATGGGGATGTGAAAAAAACAGAGAGACTGGGAATTCACAGATCGGAACTTTCAATGGACTAAGAGGCCACGAATTCCAAATTCCTCATTACCAGGGGAGGAAACTCGGGAGACTTGTTCAGGGTTCCACAGAAAGTCGGGATTTGAACCAGGTTCTGTTTCCACTCCTACTTGGGGCCTACTCTACCAAGGAGGCAAAATGGAGGTGAAAATGCTGAGAAAACAGGAAATACCACACAAACTCTCTTCCTTTCTGTCTCTGCCTCTCTCTCTCTCATTCACACCCAGTGTGATAATTGTGAGCTCTTGAACAATCAGCAGTATGCTGGGTTCCTTCCTATGAAAACCCCAGACTCAACTCGTGCGTTGTACTCCCCTTCCCTTTGTGATTTTATTTTTAAAAATATCCGTATCCACACAAGCCTTTCTCTTATAATTCAGCAAATGCAGGACTGAGCACAACTGGGCTTTTGATGCTGCTTCTCTGCCCTGTTCCCTCTTGTTAGTGCCCGCCCCAAAAGTAATCACCATTAAAAAAAAATTACAAAACCTCAATCTCTAAAGCTAACTCTCAGAGATCAAAGCTGTCTGTGCCTGTGAAGTCAGCGAGTCTTTCTGTAACGGGATGTCAGGGAGCAGTGGAAAGGACGCCGGCTCTGGAATCGAAAGACCTGGAGCCAAATTTCACCTCTGACAAACCTGTGTGATCTTGAGAAAGTCATATAACCTTAGCTTTTCTCTCAAAGGAAAGGAGAAAGAGTGAGATGGAGAGAGAGAAGAGGAGGGAAGGGGGAGAGAGAGAGAAAGAAAGGAGAGAGAGAGGAGGGAGGGAGGGAGGGAGAAAGAGAGAGATGGAGAGAGAGAAGAGGAGGGAAGGGGGAGAGAGAGAGAAAGAAAGGAGAGAGAGAGGAGGGAGGGAGGGAGGGAGAAAGAGAGAGATGGAGAGAGAGAAGAGGAGGGAAGGGGGAGAGAAAGAGAAAGAAAGGAGAGAGAGAGAGAGAGAGAGAGAGAGAGAGAGAGACAGAGAGAGAGAGAGAAAGAGAGAGAGAGAGAGACAGAGAGAAACAGAGAGAAACAGAGAGAGAAAGAGACAGAGAGAGACAGAGAGAGAGAAGGGAAAGGAAAGGGGGGAAAAATGAAAGAAAGAAGGAAATAAGGGAGGAGAGAGAAGGAGAACTCTATTTGATAGCCTAAGAAGCCTCTTCTAGATTAAGAACTATGATCCTACAGGTCACCCAATCTCCTGCATCTCAGGTTCCTCACCTGTGAGATCAGTAAGCTGGGCCAAATGGTCTCTAAAGTGTTTTTCAGCTTGACTATAATCCCATTTTGCCCCTGTGGGGAAGCCCTCCCTGGGAATCTTTCTTCAAAGGTCCCCTCATGTCCAACTTGCTGCTTAAACAGACTAGGTGCCTACTTAACAAGTGTGTTACCCAGCAGCACCTGATGTTGTCCTGCCCCAGACTCAGGCTGGGCCTTCCTTGCTTCTTACACCTGCTGCTGTTCTCTTTCCCTCATCCTCTCAAACTCTGTGCCCTTCCACTTCCTTCCTGCCCACCAAAGGACGCTTGTCCGTCTGAGTCCTGGACACAATCTCTCTCCCCAGCCCCCTGGGGTCACACACAGCCCCCGCCCTCCCTGCCCCTCCCTGACTCTCCTCCCTGACTCTCCCCAGCCCCCTGGGGTCACACGCAGCCCTCCCTGACTGACCCTCTGTGACTGGGGAGCTGCCCATGGGGGCTCCCGGCCCTTCCCACGAGCCGCAGCACGGTCGGGGTCCCCCAGGTCCCGGCCCAGTGCAGGCCCCCGGCTCACCTCAGGCTGTTGAGGCTCAGGCTGCTGCTGTTGTAAGCCGACAAGGGCTGGGAGAGGTTCTGAGACGAGGGGTGCGGCTGCACCGAGGGGAGGCTTTGGTGGACGGTCTGGGCGGGCGACGGAGGCCTGGCCGGCCGCTGCCCCTGAGGCTGGGGGGGAGGCTGCAGCTGGGCCTCCGGAGGGGCCTGCGGCGGCGGAGGGGCCTGGGGCGGAGGCTGAGGAAGAGCTTCCGCGCGCTGGAGCAGGACGGGGCCCGGGCCCGGGGACGGCGCCCGCAGCTGCGGCTCCGGCTGCGCTGCCTGAGGACAGGGGTCTTTAGGCGCCACGGGCTCAAAGATGGGCTCCTTGCAGCTCTCCTGGCTCTTCTCCTGGCTGCGCTCTAATCCCGAGATCTTCGGGACAACGGGCCCCGCATCCTGGGGGTCATGCTCGGTCAGCGCGCCGGCGGCTAACTCCGGATCTGCAGGGAGGAGGCGGAAGAGAAGAAACGGTAAGTATGGAGGAGAGGGAGCGGGAGAGCCCCCTGCCCCCGTCGGCTCATCCCGGCCGGACCGGCGCTGGCCCGGAGGGGAGGCGTCGGGCCCAGGGCCCGGCCAGAAAGCGCCGCAGGGGCCGGCGGCCAAGCTGAGGACCCAGGCTTCCTCGCTCGGGACAAACCCTGTGAAAGCAGACCAAGAACCGAGACCTGATTTTCCCCTTTTAAAACAAACACACAACCCTGCTACATAAAAGGGAAGCGCTAACAATGCCAAGTGCGGCAAATGCAACTTAACAACACACAGATGTTCGCCTTGGCCGGGCGCATTTTTTGCCGGTGAGACACAACTGACATTTGGGGAAATAAATTTTGCCGAGCCGTCGTTGCTCCAGCAAGAAAGCCGGCGCCCCGGCCCAAGAAATGGATCCCGGCCGGGGCGGGGATCAAAGCGGGGATGACGCTGCGAAGCGGAATTTAAATGAACGCACTTCACCGGGGACGGGACGGCCATGCTGGCAGCGAAAGAGCCCCCAGCCTGGGCCTCGCCTCGGGCCTCTTGGCAAGCCCCAAAAAATGGCGCCCATCAGGAAGGGGGAGGGTTCTTTTTTTAATGTAAGACCTCTTCAAAGACTGACACTCCCCAGAATCTTCAACAGAATGAATCGTTTTGTAACTTGTCAAAGTTGGAGATTTCTGGGCAATCTGGGAAGACTCAAGTCCAACCACCAGAATGGTAGGGACAGAGTAAGAAAAAAGGTACAAACAATACAGGGCCATGGGGGTGGGGAGAGAAACACACGCACACATAGGGTAGGAGGAGTGGGGAAAGAAGGAGGGAAGGAGAGACAGAGAGATAAAGGGAGGAGGGAGGGAGGGAGGGAGGGAGGGAGGGAGGAAGGAAGGAAGGAAGGAGGGAGGGAGGGAGGGAGGGAGGGAGGAGGGAGGGAGGGAGGGAGGGAGGAGGGAGGGGGGAGGGAGGGATGGAGGGAGGAGGGAGGGAGGGAGGGAGGGAGGAGGGAGGGGGGAGGGAGGGATGGAGGGAGGGAGGGAGGAAGGAAGGAAGGAGGGAAGGAGGGAAGGGAGGGAGGGAAGGAAGGAGGGAAGGGAGGGAGGGAGGAGGGAAGGAAGGAAGGAGGGAAGGGAGGAAGGAAGGAGGAGGGAGGAAAATGAACACAGGAACAAGAGCCTCACCACCTTGCAATGAGAAGGCAGACTTTAGACATTACCTTTAGGGCAGGAGACTGGGCTTGGGAAGTGGACTTCTTGCCTCTTCCCCTCCATGTCCCTGTAGGCCTCTTATGAATAGTCTAGCAGTCTGACATATAAACATTGAAAAAAAGAACAAAACCTGTGTGTCCTCAGCCACCCTGGCAGGCCCGTCCAAACCGAGCTGGGGCCAGCACAAACATTCAGTGGTCTGCAGGAAAGCTGTCTGGGCTCCAGGCTAGAGCCAGGGCTCCCTGGGGGCCCAGTTCCCTCCAGCCCAGCTTGACTTCTTCCCCATCTGGCCTTCTCTCCCCTGCCTGTGTTCCTGGACTTGCAGCCCCCTCTGCTCACTACAAACACACTGTGGAGGTCTCTGCCCTGCAGACTCCCACAAGAGGCTCTCCCAAAGAGGAGGAAGGGAGGCCAGGAGGTGGAAAAAGAGCCCCCATGGCTCCAGGCTGCATTCTCCTTGTCTGAAAAGCGAGGGGTCTGGAGTTGATGGAATTCCAAATAGAGAGAGAGTGATAGAGAAGAGTGATAGAGGAAGGCCGAGAGAAGAGATGGGAGGAAAATGGAGAGAGTAAAAGGAACAAAGAATGGGGAGGAAGATGGGAAATAGAAGAAGGTCTGCAGAGTTTTTTCAGTCCCTTGCCTCTTCGGATCCAAATGTAACACCCCCAGGGCTCCTTGATCTATACACCTCTAGCAATGATGATTTTAAACACATCAGTGAGAGATGGAAAGAAGAAAAAGGGAAGGGGAGGAGAGGAATGGGGAATGAGGAAGGGAAAGAAAAAGAGGAAGGAGGAGAAGGGGAAAGGAAAGGGAAATGGAAGGGGAATAGGGAGGGAAGAGAAAGGAAGTGGAAATGAGTATGCACATATCTGGTGAGGAGTAAGACACCCAGAATTGGGGGGAGGTGCAGTGGAGACTGGGCCTGGAGTCAGGAAGACTTCAAATCTGACCTCAGATACCAGCTGTGTGACCCGGGGCAAGTCACTTAATCCTGTTTGTCTCGGTTTCTTCATCTGTCCAATGAGCTGGCGAAGGAAACGGCAAACCAAGAAAACCCCAAATGGTGCAGGAGGAGCTGGACGCGACTGAACAACAAGGTGTCTCCCTCCCCTTACATTCCACAGCCAAGGAAGCTGACCTCCCGGTGTCACACGGGTATTAAGAGGAAGAACCAAGATTTGAATTTGGATCCTCTTCAAACCCATTAGCTTTCACCGTACTATAATGCCAGCCTCACAGGCTCCCAAACTGAGCTTCACATGAGCAGGGAATCTATCACACGCAAAGGTCAAAGGCCCAAACAGGGCAGCATGAGGTCAAGCACCTTGATGAGCCTCTCTTCCCAGCTGTCTGGGCCAGTGTTCACCCATTTACCTGGCTGAAAGGCTGCAGAGAAGTAGGGTAGCCCTGCCCACCCTTTCTCAGTTTATGAATGCACACAGAGGATTATGAAAGGTGATTCTATTAAGCAAAGATGTGCAATTTTCTCCGGAGTTTAGCAATCCCCCTGAAATCCGGATCAGGTCCTTGGATCCAGGTTGGGGACTGGGGGGTCACAATGTCATCAGCTCCTCTGCTAGTGTTAGCCCAGTTTCCTGAGCTTCCTCCACAGAAAGTCTTCTGTTCCACACCGGGGACAACTTTGTGTCTGCCACTCATGGAGAAGAGGTAGGAGAGCCCCTCCCCACCCCGTGACAACCTGGAGAGGAAGTCCCTAAGCAGATTTACCTTGGGCTGCAGAGGAAAAAAGAGCCCGGCTCTGCCAAAGTCAGAAGCCAGGGCTCTGATCCACCCTGGCAAGTAAGTGACTTGCCCATGGGGCAAACAAACATCCTTGTCCCAAAGGAGGGACACAGAGTCAAATCAGACACACCGGCAAAGTGTGAAGAAAGGACACGGCTTCTTAGAAAAACCCGCTCCCATTCCTTTTACAAATGCTCTCCAAGACAATTCTCCCCGGCCCCTCTGCTCTTCTTTCCTGTTTCCTGAAATGTTCAGGATGTGCACACTATATGGGAGAACCGCGCTGCGAGACCGACAGACAGAAGAAGGAATTCTTAGTTTTTCTGTCCATAAAATGGAAGAGTTTGGATTATACCATTCTTTTAGTCTCTTTCTAGCTCAAAATGCTGTCATCTTTAGGCAAACTACCTAGTAATAATATAACAATAATTATATAATAATATGTTATATATTATATGATAATAATTAAAATAAAATAATATAATCAAATTAACAATGATAGCAAATGCTACTCACAATAGCAATTTTAGAAGTTTGCAAAGGATTTAACGTATCTCGTTGGAACCTCCGACAACGTTAGCATTTTTCCACAAAGGAGAATATAAGATGGAAAAGTTTAGTATCCTGTCCACAGCCTCACATCTAATGAGAGCGGAAGGACATCCTAATTCCAATTCCAGTATTTCTTATCCTTTATTTGACACGCTCTCTAACGATAACTATTCATCAGAACCAACATTAAATAGTCCCTACTATGCGCGAGGCAGTATTACCCACCGCATCCTTACAACAATCCTGGGAGGGACATGTTATCATTATCACTTCCATTTTACAGATGATATGAGCCCACGGCCACATGGCTACGAACTGTCTGAGGCTGGGTTTGAATTCGGGTTTTCCTGACTCCAGAGCTAGAAAAAGCAGCACAAACTTAGCGGCTCTCTAGGAAACACTATTTACCTCCAAAGTACAGCTCCACTGAGATGGAGAAGACAAAAAGAGCTCTGGTCAGACCCCCTGGCTCACATACAGTATTTGCTCGGTTTCCCAGCTGATCCAAGATCTTTTCAATAATGATCACCCTTCATCAACCCCCAGTTGATAGATTTTGTAGGAAAATTATGTTAGCATCTATGACATGTTATATGTGGTATCTGTACCCATCATTCCCTGCCCTCAAGAAGCTCACGCTCCACTGGGGTTGGGGCAGGCACGTCAGGGAAATGGCTTTTCAATCTGAGAGTGGGGAAACGTCCCTTAGTACAGCTGATTTTAAAATCACTCCCTGCACAAAAACAACTTCCAGGGTGTGGGTGACTTATGTCCATCATAAGCGTACAATCCATTAAATGCTCAGCACACAAATGCTTCCTAAGAGCAACAGGGGGGAACAGCTGAGAAAATTAAAATGCACACGGGTCGCATTGAAGGGTGTAACTATTTTCTATATAGATTTTTATAGGAAAACCGAAACCATTCTGAAGCATACTATAATTTCAAATGATGCTCCTTCTTTCTCATTTTCTTTGATAAAAAGCTAAGGATACTTACATTATTATATTAAAAAAATTTAAAAAGCATACAAGCTGGCGGGTTTATTATTACTATCATTATCATCATTACTTTATACTTTGGAAATGTTTACAGAAAAGCTGTTGCCAAGAAAGTAGTATTGTCTGCTAAAGACTATAAACTCCTTGAGGTCAGGGACCCCCCGCATCTCACTAGTGTCTTTCTTTAGTCCCACTTCTCCCAACCAGAACCCCTCACCCACACAACAGTTAATCCAGTCAGCAGTAGTACTGCGTCCTCTTCTCCCGCCCAGGAACATCTCTCTTGGTGGCTCTGACCAGCCCCATGTGATGGTCCCGCCTGCCATGAACACAGCCCCCAAAAGTACCTCGGAAAGGCATCTTGCCAAGTCCCGGCTGTTCCACACATCCCCCCTCCAGCTTCTGCTACGGGAACAATAATCAAATCCATTCTGTCAGCGCTAATCGAGAGGGTTTATCACTCAGAATAGACAGGGGGGCCACTGATCCATACAGGAGGATCCCTGTGGGAAGCGTATTGACTTCAGTTTTAAAATGAATATTATCTGGGTTTATTGTATTTTTATTTATGTTGTTAAATATTTCCCAAACCCATTTTAATCTGACTCGGCCTCCACTTGGGCATTGCGCAGACTGCCGGGCTGTTGTTAACTTCTGGTCTGTACGAAAACTTCCCTGAGTAATATCACCCTGTTAAAATGCAAACGGGGCCTGTTTCTCTGGTACTCTCATCTCCAGCACCAAGCGCGATACCCGGGTACATGGTAAACCCTTACTGCAGAACAAATTTCATAGGTAAGACGGTGTAACCGCTGTAAACGACAGGGTTAGGGCAGACTGACTCATCTGAGTGCCTGGTTCTTCTCCCTCAGAGAGGGCGAGAGCCGCGGACCCCTCCCTGGTCTTAGTCGTTCCTTCTCAGCATCGGGGCTCCGTGGAGCACTTCCACACACCTGCCTTCTTTCTGTCCCCCAGGTGTGGAGGGCGGCTTCCAAAAAACATCACTTTCGCTCCTCTGTCAGCAGAGGAGGGCCCAGTGATCAAATAAGGCTCACCTGCTGCCCCGGGCAGGTAGTGCGGTAAGCGGCCGCAAACGCCCCGTTTTATCAGTTTTACTGACAATGTGTGCTCCGGGAAGCCCGCCGTGGCTGCTGTCCAATCTTGGCTCTGACTAATACTATCAAAGGTACCAAGGACAGACTTCGCAGCTCCCAAGAGCCCAGGCTGTGGGCAAACCTGCCTCAGTTTCTTCATCTGTCAAATAAGCCGGAGAAGGAATGACCAACCACTCCAGTATTTTTGTCAAAAAAACAAACATCCAAATGAGGTAACAAAGAGTCAAACATGACTGAAAAGCAAGTAAAGGGGAAAGTTCAGGCTTGTATTATTAGAGGCTGTGAAAAACAAAAATTAAAATCAGCTAAAGATTTATTTTGGAAATTTGGACTTACTTTCCCAAAGACAACGCTCCCCAATCCCCCATAAAAAGTGAGGGATGTCTTACCTAACACGTCTCTCTTAAAGTCTTGGAAGAAGTCAATGTTTGGGGCACATCCTTGGGAGGCAGCATCAAAATTTACTTAGGCTGCTAAGGACCAGCTCTGGACCTCTCTAGTTAGACAAGGGTTTGGGCTATGTTTATTGCTTGCACTATAATTAGAACTGAAGGCCAGAAATACACAGGTATAACAGGTAATTCTCGTAGGATCCCCTGGTGGCTGATGTCCGTCTGAGAACCAACTCTCCATAATGGAAGCCGTAGAATGGTCAATATACCCAACCTAGCTCCTCTCCTGAACATCTAACGTGCAACATCAGCCTGAGAGACCCAAGTGGGGACCGATTCCCACTGGAAATCAAGAGGTCACAAACAGCTGCAAGTCAACCCAAATGAAGACAGATTGATTAGTACGGGATCACAGTACTAATGCTTGGGTAGCAGCTAGTCGCTATTAAGATTAGGGCTGCTCAAGGCAGACCCAGAAAGAACCGAGCAGGAAGCCCAATTAATATATTTATTAGTTCTAGGATCTGGGCAGTTAGCTCTCTCAAATTCAGTCTTCTCATCAACGGGAAGGGACAATACAGTACCTCTACTTCCTGGGATTGTTGATTGGATCACTGAAGCCAAAACAGTAAAAACACTTTGCAAATCCTAACGATAAATGTTAACTAACTGTAATGATAGTTACTGTAAATGTTAACTATCATCATTACTGTACTTGTGATTAGTGAGTGTTAAAAAAGATAGGACTTGGGGTAAACAATACAGTATGTAATAGTCTTGGTTCTAGAATCAGAGCATTCAAAGCTTAGGTCTAGCCCTTATTTTTTGCGTGATCTACTCAATTATCCCCAGGTCTCAGTATTCTCATCGTATAACAAGGGAAATGGACAAAATCAGAAATGCTAAAACATGCCATTGGACATGTGAGTCAGAACCCTCCTGAGGGCTAACGGATCCAGATTAAAAGGGCACTGGGAAACAGTAACCAAAGTAGATGAAAATACAATAAAATACAGATTCTATATTATATATAATTATAAAGTTAAGTAGCATGGTCCTCAGGGATCCTTATGCTGGATTATTGACTAAGTAATGCAGCAGATAGAACACTATTCCTGCAAGACCCAAGTTCAAAGCGGATCTCAGAAACTTCCTGGCTGAGTGACCCTGGGCAGGCTACTTCATTCTGTTTAAATCTGTTTCTTAAAAAAAAAAAAAAGAGAGAGAGAGAATAATGGCTCCTACCTCTCAAGGTTGTTACAAGGATGAAATTAAATAATGACAGTCAAGAATTTGGGTTTAGGTACACAGTAGGTGCTATATAAGAGCAGCTAGATGGATCAGTGGAGAGCATGCTGGGTCTGAATTCAGGGGAGACCCGAGTTCAAGTCTAGCCTTATATACTCCCTAGTTGTATGTATTCAAATGCTGACTGTGAGCTTAAGCAAGACGACATATTCCCTTTGCGTGGCTCAGTTTCCTCCTCTGTAAACGAGTCAGTTAGACTTCCTTCCAGAGCTGAATTCTTGTGTCTACCACGTGGAAAACAATTCTTTGTGTCTCTGATCCTAAGCGAGGAGACTGTACTCAGCAAGGGCTCAAGAAACGCCCCCTGCCTCAAACGGCCTTGTTTCGGCCCTCCTCGAAGGCCCTCGTGCGTCAGTGCTGGGAGGGATTTCTCTGGGCTCGTGGACTCCCCAAGCACATCAGGACCAGATTTTCTCCAGAAGCCAGGCCCGGCCACAGCTAATGGCCGGTGTATTTCCACTTCCTCCTCCCAGCAGCCTGACAGATAATTTGTCTCAGAGTGCGCTTCCTCCCAAACTGTGTACTCCCTCTCAATCTTCCAGAGGAGGGAGCGAGCCGGCTGGGGCGGTAGGGAAAGTGAGAAATCAGAAACGACAAGTGCACTGAATGGATTTAATCCCAAATTTTCAATGTCACCTTCTAGTCAAGTACATGAATAGAGCACTGCCGGAACACGTGTTAGAACACAAATGGCACCGGGTGCGGATGGGTGAGGGTCGGGTTTGAAAGAGCAGGCGAGGCACTTTTGTATCTCAGTTTCCCTCCCTGTAAAAGGAATCTGTGTTTGTTCTGCTACCTTCCAATCGTGTGATTTCATCCAAACAGGCAACTTCCCTGCTGAGTCGGTGCTCTCTTAGGACAAACTGGAAACATAGCCGCGCTACAAATATAAAGTCTTAGGAAACTTTTTTAGGGGGCGCATTGAGAGGTGACACGACCAGGTTGTTCCAACTTCCAAGGCGGACCGTTTACAGCCGCCTTTCAGGGACAGCGAGAAGATAATTGTCACCCTAGGGGAAGAAATACTCCACTTCTGGAAATGCAAACATCACAGAACAATAAACTAACCAAATCTTCTACAGATTATCCTTTTTAAACTAGTATCTCATGGTCAGTTGTAACACTGACAAGGGCCTTTTCATGAGAAGCATGAAAACATGAGGCTAAGTTAAGGGTGATTATTAATCTTCCACTGGGATACACAATTCTCCAGATTTATAAGCTCATTTAAAAAATCACACACTCCGGGCAAGTCTTTTCACCTAGGGCTTCTCACCAGCCCCACGACGGGATCGGACTGGATGACCTTTGAAGTCCTTTCCAGGCTCTATCATCTCTAGCCCCTCGACCCTGGGGACGCCTGATATCTATAATCAGCCGCACGGCAGCAGCGATCGGCCACTAACGAGCCAACCGTCCTTCGTGATGGCGGCATTTGACAAAGAACACGTCCCTCACCACTCAGTGCCCCGGTCAGAGAGGCAGACAAATGAACCTGGAGAGGGTGAACGCGAATAAGAGTCAGGAGGACACAACTGCGGCTCCTGGATTCATTTACCCTTGAAACTGTATACCTTTGGGCTCTGGAAAGAGGCCCTCCTGAAAAAGAGAGGCCGGCACTCAGCTGCCTCCCTTTCATTTGCTGGAGCTCAGAACGGGGTATTAATGAGGTCACTTACATCTCTTTTTCCCCCACTTGGTAAAGTTCTTTCCACTGGGGACAGATAAACACTTGGTTCTCCCAAATGAAGACGAGTTCCAGTGATGGTCGTGTCCCTAACTCGACTCAGAGACGGGAACAGCAGTGAACAGAGATGCAGAAACATACGGTAATAACGGGGGATGGAAAATCTCAGTCTCAAGCTAAAAGCTTGAGCTTTCAGGGGGATGGGGACTCAGTGGCTGGGTTGTATCCCCCCCCCAAATGAAATTCCAGACTGGGGATGACAGAAAGGCCCCAACAGGAGACAAACACACACCTGTCAGGTGCGACATCTCCCCATTTATCCAATTTCAGCCTGCGTGGCGGTTTTCAAGCCTGGTCTTCCAAGAGGCAGCGCCATAAGGGCTGCTGATGAGAGAACCCGAGGGGGAGGGACCTCAGAGCATGAGCCCAACTTCAGATGGGGAAACGGAGACCCAGCAACCTGCCCAAGGCTATAGAAGGGGAGAAGGCCTGGTGAGAATGTCACACACACGCACACACACACGCACACGCACACGCACACGCACACGCACACACACACGCACACATCTTCTGCTCCCACTAGAACCTGAGACCCCTTGAAGGCAGGGGTAGTTTTTGGCCTTTTCTTTATACTGAGTATCTGGCCCCTTACAAACGCTGACCAGTGAGTTAACGGACTACCCGTCAGTGCAAAGCTGAGTCACCTTGAGGAAGAAGATGCTCGATTTGAGGCCAGAGGGACTGGCTCAGGTTTTCCTTGAGCTCTGGGACTCAGGGCAGGCGCTTTTTATTCTCTGAGGGCCTCAGTTTCCCGCCTGTGAAATCAGAGCTGGACTGGAAGGATTCTTGAGTTTCTCCCTAAATCTCAATCGGGGAAGGATCGCAGCGGGAACATCCGGTTCCCTCACCTCTAGAATCCTAGCTCCCAGCACAGGCCCTGCACCTCTTCCTTTCCAACACATACACACACCTAGCTCTCCCTGCTCCTCCTCCTCCCCCTCCCCCTCCCCCTCCTCTTCTTTAAACCATTAAACAGAGCCTAGTTTGTTCCATTAGCAGATTCAATTACTTGAATGAATGGAAGGATGACATTCAGCCTTGCAACTCTTCTCGGTCACTGAAACTGTACAAATAAATTGAGGAAAGCCCACTGTTTGTTCAAGGCAAATTAATTTTCAAACACTGAGGGAGTGGGGGAGCGGGGGGATGATGGGTGCTTGGCAGGGCTCAGAGAGATTCCATTTCGTGCTTGTCATTTGGTGTAAACATTAATTACCATCTGGGAGGCTGGGCTGGGGGCTGGATTCTGTTGCACAAACCTCAGAGGGGCCGCAGAGTTCCTAATCAGCAAACTCCTAAGCAGGGCAAATCGCTGCTGCTTTTTTCCCCGGATTACCCACGCACACTGGGCTGGAACCGGCAGAATCCTGGCTCCGAGGCCGCCACAAGCCGGCCAATCCCGGGCACCCTGCGGTCTCGGTGTCGTGTCGGTCCGTCCCTTCCCAACCTGCAGCGTTTGCTCTGGCCCTGACCCTTCCAACAAATGACAGGAAAGCTGGCTCTCTCCCGCCCCTGCGTGTGCAGAGACGGGTTCTGGCTCCCCCGGAACAGCCGGCCACAGCCCCGGTCCCACACAGGCCGCCTCGGAGGGAGAAGGCCGAGGCCGAGGCAGCTGATGGCGTGGAGCCCGCCTCCCGGGGGCCTCTGGGGGTCGGGCTCTCCCAGCACCTTCACGAGCCCCCGTCTCCTGTAAACGGAGGTTCCGTCCCACCCCCGTCTCCTATGGGAATATCGGCTCCCGGAGGTCAGGGAGCATCCCCAGAGCGCAGCCCCCGTCCCCACCAGCACAATGGCGCTTTTTAAAGGCAAAGGCAGTTTTTTTAAACTTGCACCCCGGAGTCTGGCACATCATAAGGGCTTAATAAAGGCTAGCCAAGAATGAGAGCTTGTTTCCAGGAAGGGGAGGCTTGCTCAGCTCGGCTCTGGGGCAGAAGCAGACACAGGGAGAACCCACAGGAAGGGTTTGAGAAGGGGAGCGGCGTCCTGATGGAGCTGCCCGGCCGTGCCCCAGAGGGATGCCGGAGCCCTCAGGAGGCTTTCAAGCAAAGGCCGAGTCTCCCTACATCACATGGGGAGAGGATCCACTTAAGTCAAGCAGACAGGATCCTCCTGACATTCGGTGATGGGTCCCATCTAATTCTCACAACACAGGACGCTTAGCTCGGGTTTCTCCTGCGGTCCCTCGTGTCCTAATCTTCATTCCCCCACACGCTCTGCTTTTGGAGGGAGGAGTCCAGGCCGCTGGCCCTCACCGGCTGGGAGAGCCCCGCTCCTCGGCTCCGGCCGGGAAGAGAGCGAGCAGTTTTTCGGTGTCATTCCCGTCCCTTTTGGCCTGGAACACTGGTCTGGTGACCAAGCTCGCCAGCTCCCGGTTTCTGGTTTTTCCAGCTTTCCCTCTTCTCGCCCCCGGGGCACACTCCCCCCGGCCCCTGTCCCATAGTGTCCGTCCCTTCTGCCCTCGTTCCGTCCCTTGCACGAAGCCCTCTGACCTCGAGGACACCTAACCGAACCATCACACGCTGGACAAGGTGCCTCAAGGGAGACTACAGGAAGAGGCGTCTAGGAGGGCGGATGGCACCTCCTCGTCACCCCCATCATCCCCAGAGGCCCCAAGGGCCTAGTGCAGAGTGGACACACCTGCTCTGGCCTGAAGGTCCGCCCAGGACCAGCTCCCTGCCACAGGAAAAGGCACAGCCGCAGCCCTCCTTCCCGGGTTTGTTCAGGAAAACCAGGACAGGAGCGGGGGAGGGACAGCAACGGTAACAAGCTGGGGGGGGGGGGGGGTCTGTAACGGGACCCCTCAGGTGTGAGGCGGGCGGGTGTGAGAGGCGTCCGAGGCCGCCCTCCAGAGCAGGACCCAGGGGGCTGAGGAGGGGAGGGGTTACCCTGGGACGGCATCACAAGTAACTCATCCACTGGCTTCCCACAAAGCCGAAGTGAAAGCGTCAGAGCCGCCAGGGGGTGGCTCTCAGTAAGGCAGCTCGTCCGGCTCTCTTGTCTTCCTCACGCTGGTGGCGTGATGGACAGAGCCGGACGCCTGGAGCCGGAGGGATTCCTGCCTCAGGGACCCGAGGTCCCACCTTCTGCAGGAAGCCTCCCGGGGCCTCCCGTCATGCCCGCCTTCCCTCTGTGGGTCTCCTGGCTGCCTCGCGGACACATCTGTGCTTCACCCTCCCCTGCAAGCTCGGGGGCTGGCACACGTGAGGCCGGGGCCAAAAGCACACAGATCGGTCAGCGGAAAGGGAGGAGTTAGAGCCGGGCCCTTGGTGCCAAACCTGGAGCGGCTCCCCGAGGAATACTGGCCCGGCGCCTTCCCTTACCTAAGCCTCAGTGTCCTTCCCTGGAAAGTGACAAGTTTGGACTAAACCCCCAAGTTTCCTCAAACTCTACGCCGTCTGAACTCGGGAAAACCTTCCAATGAAGAGTCCGTTTCCCACAAGACAAGCCCCCAGGGACAGGGCAGATATTCGGGGCCTCGGCCTCTCCTCCTCCTCAGGCCCCCCGAGAACGCGGGGCTGAGGTGCTCTTGCCTTGCGTTACCGCTGGAAACCTTTTCCCTCCCACGGGCGCAAACACTTACCCACATCTGCACAATGACGCTCCGCGGTGACCTGACGGCTCACACTCTCGTGCCAGTTAAGAAGGGAAAGGCCTAAATCCCACTTCCAGCCCTGGGTAAATTTCACCGGGAAAGCCACGAGCAACGAAGGTCTGTTTGAATACGACCGGCCGCCCCCCGCGTGCTCTTTTGCTATGAATCCCGGCTGTCGGTAATGGGAAAGGATGGCCGGGAATTTTAAAGAAAACAGTAAGTGAATAATGCCTTCGGGAGGGAGGGGAGCGAAGGGGGCAAAAGGTCAAAAGTGGGGCTGCAGGGGCTCCCCCCCCCCATCCAGCCTGGAGCGTTCACCTCTCCAACTGGCAGAGACCCTGGGGCCAGCCGCGGCAGCACACCGGGCAAACGGGGACCCCACAGTACGGGCTCCCCGTCCCCAAAGCCCCCATTCCAAAGGGATTAGAAGAAGAGCTACGTAGATGCAGGAGACAATCACCATCTCCCTCCCCCCCCCCAGAACTGCCCCCCATCTGGGCTGGGAAGTCGGAGCAGAGGCTCACACCGGGCAAGGGGGGATGGGAGAGCGCCTCTGATCAGCTGCTGAGCCCAAGCCCATCACTAAAGATCTGGGTGCGAATCCTCCAGCCTCCTCTTCTGCTCCTCCCCCACCCCTCTCTGCCTGGTTACCTGCCCAGCTAATCCCTCTCCACAGTGCAGGAAGGCCGCAGTGCCAAGAATCACAACTGAGACGTGCACAGGGCGAGGGAGGGGAATCAGGAGGGCCCCGCTCAGCACACTGTCCACGCTCCCTGCGGGCCTCCCCCCCCCTCCTGTCCTGCCTCCCTCTGCCTCTCTCCCTTCCCTCCTCCTCCTCTGTCCATCTGTCTGACCCTCTCCTTTTCTCTGTCTGCCTCTCTCTGTGTTTCTCCTCCTCTCTCCAACTTCCTGCCCCTTTCTCCTGTTTTTCTTCCCTCTCTATTTCTCCTCCTGTCTCTCTCCTTCTTTCTCCTCCTCGCCATCTCTCTCCTGTTTCTCTCCTTTTCTGTCTCTATCTCCTTTCCCTCTCTCCTCTTCCTCCTGTCTCCTCCTTCTGTTTCTCCTCCTCTCTCTTCTCCTCTATTTCTTCTTCTCCCATCTCTTTCTCCTCCTGTCTCTCCTTATATTTCTCTCTCCTTCTGTTTCTCCGTTTTTTCCTTCTCTTCCCGTTCCTCTCTCTCTCCTGTTTCTCCTCTGTCTGTCTGTCTCTTCCTCTCTGTCTCCGTCTCTCACTCACCCTGTTTCTTTAGGGCTTTGTTAGCACCGAGACAGGCCGGTCTTCCTGAGCAGCGTCTCTGCAGTCCTGGGGTCAGACAATTAAGCCCTGTTCAAACATTCTTGCTGCGGTAGGTCTGGGGCCCAGAGTGACTCTGGGTGTTGCTGCCTCCCCACCATTAGTCTGATTCACTCATTTTGCAGCCAGCTGGGATGTCTCTAGGTCTGAGCAGCAGATCTCCATCCAGACCCACAATCCTCTCTCATCACAGGCCTCAGATTAAACGCAGGCAGCCCCTCCACTTCAGTTTTCTAGGAGCTGAGGGCCAGCCTTGGAGATCAGTCAGTTCTTGACACCTGGGCTGACAGGGGGCACTGGGGGTGCCCGCCACCTCATCAGCACTCTGTGCCCCCTTAACCTCCTCTTCTGGGTCTGATCACAGACTCTGAGCTGCAAGGCCCCAGTCCCACATGCTCTTCCTAAGTCTTGGCTGAGAAGCAGGGTCAGGTATACTGCAGGTAGCTAATAAATGCCTGCTGAACAGAAATTAATCAGGGGGCCTCAGCTGCTCCTCTCCTTCTATAGTGGAGGAAGCTGAGAGCCAGAGTTAAGTGCCTTGACCAAACTGACTGAGCGAGCAGGTAGCCGAGCTGAGATCTGAAATGTCCACTGGGACACCTCACCTTGCCTTGGGCCGGGGTCTTGCTTGCCCTAAAGCAGGCTTGGAGAACCGTATTTTGTGAAATTTGGCTTTCTTTCTAGTTCTTTGTATTTTATTTTATGTATTTTATAGCCTGATTCTGAAAAGGGGTCCAGAGGCTTCGCCAGGCCACCAAGGGGCCTTTGCCACATAAAGCCCCCTACTCGAATCCAACAGCATCCTGCCTTAGGGACTCCCTTCCCGTGGGTCCTTCCCTGCTTTGGAGGCCCGCCATCACTTCTACCCTTGTATTACGAGCCTGCTCAGAAGGAACAGCCCGATGAAAAATAAAACATTTGTCCAAATTCACTTGAAAGCTGGGAGACCTTTCGAAGACTGGCTCACCTAGAGACTCGCCGTATTATCCCAGGCAGGCCAATTTATTTTCTTTGAGCTTCAGCTCCTGGCTGCCTTGCTTGCTTAACACAAGCGTGATTATCCCAGGCCCGGCCCTGCCACGTGTCAGCATCAATAAGATGTTGTCTGGGGAGAGCTCTGGGCTCTTCTTCCCGGCTTTAGGGGAGCAGAGACTCAGGGCCGGAGGCAACTCAGGCCGTCCCCCTCCTTCTGCAGACGAGGAGACTTTGCTGGGTTCACACTGCCAGCAAATGGTAACAAAGTAAAAGGAAGAACCTGGACTCAGGTGGTCTGCCCCCCAATCTAGTGCTCTTTAATCACAGGACCCAAAGTGAAGGAGTTAATTCAGGAAAAAATGTTTCTAGCTAATTGCTAGATGAATATGTATTCCTCTTCTTCGGGTACAGAGTCATTGCCTCTCCTTCTCCTCCTCCTCCCTTCCCCACTTCCACCAATCTCTCTCTCCTTTTTTTTCTCTCTCCCTTTCCCCCTCCTTCTCTCCCTTCCTGTCTCTTTGTCTCTCTCTCTTTTTCTAGATCTATCCATATCTATCTATCTATCTATCTATCTATCTATCTATCTATCTATCTATCTATCTATCTATATCCTGTTTTGCCAAGGAAGGTGCCAGACCCTTCACAATCTACCCTGAGAGTCCATCCTGTAATTTCACTGGTGGGAGGAAATTCCTTCCCAATACAGAAGAACTGACTACAAGTTGCACCTTGTTTTAGAGACCATCTGTCTCCTTTGGGGCATTAAGGCCTTATCAGGGTCACAGAGACAGTGTACGTCAGAGACAAACCAGTAAGCATTTATTAAGTGCCAATGTGCCAGCGCAGCCCAGCAGCCCAGCTCTGAATGGATGAGTTCTGACCTCGGGCTGGCTCTCAGCTCCGTCTGCCCTTTAAAGCCCTTTAGAAGGTTGAAATAAGAGATCTGAAGCCATCCAGGTAGTCTCGGATCTGGAACGAGGGCAGGGCAAAAAGGGGCAAAGAGAGCGAGTCTAGATGCTAACTGGGAGCCTCAGATTCCAAGACGGAGCTCTCTGGGGGACCTCTTGCCCGAGCTGGGTTTACATTGAGCGCCACAGTACTGACTTCTCTCAGGCTTGGTTTACCATTAAGTGAAAACCTAAGGCAGTTAACTAAAAATCCGCATCAGACAGCGAACTCCTTGAGGGCAGCCCATGAGTTGGGCTAGTCCCTCCACATCTCTCGAGGAGGAGGACATTTAAATCAACAGTGAATGAAGCACATGACTTCTGCTAATTCTCCAGCCCCAAACAGAACTTTATCCACTTTCATTAAGCAAGGGAGGCCCGAATGCAGCCCACCATGCTTGTCAGCTATATTTCCACAGAAGGCTGGGACCATGGGCTTCCTGTTATGACGTGTACATCGGGGAGGGAATCGGCTTTACATCGGAGGCCCCCAAAATCTAAAGGGCTCTATAAATGCACTAACACACCGGAGAGTGGTCAGAGGGATGAGAAGCCAGAGGAAGACTTCCAGTCTTGATGCTTGTGCGGAAGAAGGAGAAGTCACAGAAAGGTAGGGATCTGTATGGTTTAGAGAACGTGACTTTAGGTTAGGCCTCTTTGTAAAATCAGAAAACCCAGCTGCGTGACACAGTGGATGGAGCCCCCAGCCCGAGACAAGAGCACTCATCTCCCTGAGCTAAATCCGGCCTCAGACATTTACCAGCTGGGTGATCCTGGACAAGTCACTTATTTCCTCCAGTGTCGAATGAGCTGGAGAAAGAAATGGCAAATTACTCCAGCATTTCCACCCAGAAAACCCCAAATGGGGCCAGAGGGAGTCGGACATGGAATAACTACCTAAGAGTAACAAGCTATTTAACGTCATGCAGACTCAAGGCAAGCTCTGACTCACCAACTCCTCAACATTGCCTTCCCGGAGCCCTTATACCCATTTTATCTCTCCTAAGACTAGTCACAGGATGAATGATAAGGCCCAGGAGGCCCTCCCACATTTAATTAAGCCAGATGTCAGCAGTCAGGACAGTTGGGAAGGTCTGCTGGTCTCTCATCTCATTAAAAGAAACACAGTGGATGACTCGCATTTCACCCAAACAACTGTCAGAGAGCCCGGATGAGCTCTGGTAGGGGCGAAGGGTCAGCCCTGATGGCGGTGGGTCTCGTCTTCCCAGAGAGATCAGAAACTCCTTAAAGTCAAACATTCTAAGCCGTACGTTTCTGTGTTTCCCCCAACCAGTGCCTTCTCAGAATATGGACTTGATAAATATTTGATTGACTTTTGTCCAAAATCCAAAGCCCAAGCTTCCTCCTCTTTGAGTTCCAGGAGAAAGGAAAATATGAAAAATCTTATTATTTATCACCCAATTTCAAATATTCAGTAAACAGGCCCAGACTCCAAGCCAGAGAAATCAAATCCCATTTTCATCCTGCGCTGTCTTTTTGGAGGCAGAACTAAACCAATACCAAATGGGCCTCGGCTAATGCAAAAAACATCAGGGGTTCATTATGACCATTAAGGGAACATTCCTATCCAGTTTAGCAAAGGCTATTTTGAACCTAAGATTAGGTTACCTTAATTTTGCAAGAAATAAACCTACACGGCATCAAACATGGGAAATGACCGCTCTCCTTAAATATAATCACCTGGGGCTAAGTCCCCCCAGGCCATCCCTCTAAAGCTTGAGTATATACGTGGGACACTGCGTTACATGCGTGTTGTCTCTCCTTAGAATGTAAGTAAGCTCCTTGAGGACAGGGGCTGGTTAACCAGCTGGTTAGAGCTAATTTACAAATCTACTTCAACGCACTTTGAGTTTCCGGTCTTCCAAAGCCAGGCCCGAGATGTGGTTCCCGAGTTTCCTGATCTATGAAGCCCCCCCCCCCCCCAAATGCCCCGGAGTTAATAACTGCACTTGTTTATCTATCTTGAGTCTCTAGAGTTAATCTGCACATGCTTGTTCAGAATGTACCCACAAGTCTTGGTGCCATTTAACCTTTAAGAGTATAGAGTTTAAACTGGCACTAAGGACTTTGGGACATGTAACAATAGCTGACATTTGTATGTGAAAAGCACTTTGCACATGTTATCTTATTTGATCCTCACAACAACCCTGTGAAGGCGTTGCTAATATTATTTCTAATTTATAGATAAGGAAACTAAGGCTGAGGGAGATCTGAGTCATTTGCCAAAGTCACATCTAGTGTGTGGGGCAGGATTTGAACTCAAGTCCAAAGCGATCTGAACTCAAGCTCTGTCCAGCCCAGCCTCTGGTGCGTGCTTGTTGTCGTCACCGACAGAATACAAGATACAAGTAAATAAGACAGTATCTGGAACACAGTAGGAGCTTAATAAATGCTTGCTGACTGAGACTGATGACTAACAGAATTGCAGTTTCTTCTTTTGGTTCTTTGTATATTAAAATGTTTGTGTCTATTGATGGTTTGGTTCATAATAAAAATGTGTTTGAAAGAAAAAGATATAAAAGGAATATTACTGTGCTAGAAGAAAAGGATGTGATGAATACAAACAGGAAGATTTATAAGAACTGATGCAAAGTGAAATAAGCAGAATGAGGGAAATAAAACACACCATGACCACAAAGATATCAGTGGAAAAAGGAACAAAAGAGAGGTAAAAGCATAATGACGAAACCTGATCCCCAAAGAGTTAGGAGAGGGCAATTTCCACTTGTCTATAAGGAAGTGAGAATCTGGGACACCACATAAAACGCGAGACTTTGGGACCCATCCTTTAGTTTAGTCCACCCCCTTCCTCAGTCTTTGATATGGGTGGCTGCTCTCTGGGAGAAGGGGGAGGTAGATTCCTGTATCTATAAAAAAAAGGGGGGGGGGGCAGAAAAATGCACTAAAGTACTTTTTTTTTTAAACTTGGCTCTAAACAACCCATCTGGCTTCTAAAATCGGGCCGTCTCCTGCTTCCAAAAGACACGTCACATCGAGTTTCGATCTGAGGTCAGACAATAGCAGTTCGCGCCACACCACCTCATGAATACACAAAAACCAGGGCTCAGAAGAAACCACAGCGAGGCACCAAGCCCTTTCCCTTGGGGTAGTTTAACATGTGTCTAAGTATTACTCCAATAAGGAGAATCTCAGGGCATCAAAGCCACGGCCTCTCCCCGAACGTGATGGAGGCAAAGCCAAGGGGGGTCCCGGCTCTCCTAGGCTGCTCCCACATTTCAGCTGACGGGCTGAAATAAACACACAAAGAAAGTGACGAGGCGCCCAAGGCCGGGGCTCCCGGCTCCCCCCACGCCATCCATCTTCGGCAGGCTTCTGGCGAAGCATCTTTCACTCATCAGCCTGTCAAGGCCCCAAGTTTCCAGGCATGGAAACCTACCAGCCTAATCCTCCCCATTTTCACAAAGGCCAGATTAGCTTTAAATTAAATACTCTTGTTCCTTAAATTTCCTCCTTGTTAGGATGCCAGGGGAAGCTCTTAATCTTACAACACAGCCAAAGGACATGCTGAGGACTCACCCACAAAGGCAGGAGGCAGCCCAGAAAGGGCCTGATAAAACAGAGGCATTACGCTAATCCCCCGAGCTGAGGGTGCATGTGCAGGAGGATCGCCCATCTCTCCTCATTCACTTCTCAGGCCTGCTAATCAAAATAAAGGAGAGGGGGAAGGAAAAGCAGCTCTGCCTCCCGAGCACTCGTCCCAAGAGCGGGGCCCGGATTTACCCGACACTTTAAGGCGGTTGGATTTTCTAGCTTGCAGCTTCTTTAGACGTGGACTTATTCCCATCTATACATTCCTTTCTACTCAATTTCTATGGACCTGGGCAAGGCACAGCCCCCGGAGGCCTCAGTTTCTCGAGCTGTATGATGAGAAGGTTGGACTCAAAGGGCTTCCTTGGAAATCAAAGATTTGTATTTAAATCCTGCTTCAGACGCTCACTACGGGATCCTGGCCAAGTCGTTGAATCTGTCTGCCTCAATTTCCTCATCTGTAAAATGGGCTCCCTGGACTGTTCAATGAGATAATAGTTATGAAGTACTCAGCACAGCATCTGGCACATAGTACAAATTATAGATATATTAGCAATAAGGATAATAGTAGTAATAACAATTATTATTCCTTAGACTCACTTTGTTCAACTGTGAAATGGTGATGCCGGCAACAGCCCCTATTTCTCTCTTAAGCAAGACACTTCACCTCCTAACCCTGGGAGTTGTGGGCGGCCCCCATCTTTTGGATGTTCTCCCTCAACTCTGCCTCCAAATCCCAGCTAAAATCCCACCTTCTACAGCCTTTCCTAATTGCCCCTCCCCCTGCGTCAGGACCTTCCTGCTGATGATTACCTTTAGACATACGTCTCTTCCCATTCCCCTTAGACTGAGCTCTGCGAGAGCTGGAACTGCCTGTATACCTTTCTCTGCATCACCAGGGCTTAGTCCAGGGGCTGGCACTTAGTAGGTGCTTCACAAATATTTACTAATTATCTTGTGAAGTTCCTATGAGATACAAATAAAACACTTTGTAAATATTGCAGTCTAATAGAAATCTAGTGGTGGAGCAGTGGATAGAACACGGGCCCTGGAATCCAGGAAGACCTGAATCAGATGTTTAACTCGCTGTGTGACCCTGGGCAAGTCAATTAGCCTCTCAATTTCACTTTCTGCAGCCATAAAATGGGATTGTTGTCAAAGTCAAATGAGATCAAATTTGTGGAGCATGCAGAACATAGAAGGCCCTTAAATGCTTATTCCTTATTACTATTGTTTTAATGATTCTTCCTCTGCTAAGTGATGAACATTTTAGCCTTGACTATGGTCTAGCATGGTGACAGTAGGTATTTAATAAATGATTGCTGAATTTAAGTGATGGTAGTAGATATTTAATAGCTGCTTGCACAATTTAAATGATGGTAGTAAGTGCTTAATAAGGCCTCATTGCATTTAAGTAATGGAAATAGGTACTTAATAATTGTTTGCAGAATTTAAGTAATGGTTGTAAGTATTTAATAAATGTTTGCAGAATTTAAGTGATGGTGGTAAGTGCTTAATAAGGCCTCATTGCATTTAAGTAATGGAAATAAGTCCTTAATAACTGTTTGCAGAATTTAAGTAATGGTTGTAAGTATTTAATAAATGTTTGCAGAATTTAAGTGATGGTGGTAAGTGCTTAATGAGGCCTCATTGCATTTAAGTAATGGAAATAAGTACTTAATAACTGTTTGCAGAATTTAAGTAATGGTTGTAAGTATTTAATAAATGTTTGCAAAATTTAAGTGATGGTACTAAGTTCTTAATGAATGTTTGCATAATTCAAGTGATGGTTGTAAGTATTTAATAAATGTTTGCAGAATTTAAGTGATGGTACTAAGTTCTTAATGAATGTTTGCATAATTCAAGTGATGGTTGTAAGTATTTAATAAATGTTTGCAAAATTTAAGTGATGGTACTAAGTTCTTAATGAATGTTTGCATAATTTAAGTGATGGTTGTAAGTTCTTAATGAATGTTTGCATAATTTCAGTGATGGTTGTAAGTATTTAATAAATGTTTACAGAATTTAAGTGATGGTAGTAAGTACTTAATGCTTGTAAAATTTAAATGATGATAGTAAGTGCTTAATAAATAAATGCTGAATTTAAGTGAACCCCTGAAAAATACTGAAACAGTAAGCAATCAATCAGACAATAAAAAACATTTATTAAGGACCTACTATGTGCCAAGCATGCTGCTAATCATTACTACTGAGTTTGAAGGAGCCATTTACCCTTGACTAAAAGTTACACCAGCTACTGACATTTCCTTTAAGCCCAAACCACAGATCTATAAGGAGTAAAGTGAGGTCTTCAGTGACTCTAGTAAGAGGGAAGAAGGATATAGTTGGAAAAAGAAAAGCAAAAGTGAGATGTCAATAAAAATAATAAATAAAAGGGACACGTATAGTCACCAGGATACTGGAGGTCGGGATGAGAGGGGGTAGGGGTTAAGGAGCTAAACTTGACCTCTTGGATACCTTTTAGGTTTAAAAGTCTATGACTATAGAAAGCAAATAGCTCTTTTTCCTTTACTGTTTTAAGGGCTATATTAAGAACATTTTCCCTCTCCCTGCTCCCCACTTTTCACATTATTTTATTTTTAGCAGCAATTTACTATTGTAAATGGAAGCTGGCTTTAAAGACTCAAGTTCGAATCTATATTTAGACTATAAGTTGCAGGGAAGAGGCTGCCCTGTATGGCTAAGTGTTTTTTTCACCCAGGTGGTCCCTATATGATGTAATTAAAGGTCCAACCCCTGCCCTTAGTCCTTTGTTGCTAAGTTGTAGTGGCTCCAAGCATAAGTAGTCTCTCCTGCCACCAAGTTAGGTGATACAAAAAACAGGAACCTGATTTAATGGATGAGCGCTAAGGAGCCTTTATTAATAAAGAGGAAATCTCAGTGGGAAAGCTCCGAACTCTAAACTTAAAGAACTCTCCTCTATCAAATGAGGACGGTGGAAATGGACGGCCTCTATCAATCTGTAATCCCAAGAATCTGTACACACAAGTTGTAGGAAGTGTCTGGGTGGGGAATAACTGCAGGAAGACAATTTTACAATCACAAAGAAAGCATTATGCTTCTCTTAAGCAGATTACTCTCCTCTTCCACTCCCAAGAAGGCAGCTTAACGGGGTGCCAGGCTGCAGGTAGGTGGTCTTCCCCCAGAGGTGCGTAAAACAGCCCCAAGAAGAAGGGAAGGTGTGGCGTGGGAGAAGGCTGCAGTAACTGAAGCAGCACCGCCCCGTGCCCCATACCCAGGGCCCAGGGTGCGGAATGGCGGAATATTTCCTCAGAATCTGTCCATAAATCATCGTTTCCCTCGCCACAAAGCCAGTCTTCCAGTTATGATGTAAGGTACTCATGGAAAAAAAAAATAACCCAAATCTTTGCTAATTTTAAGTAAGACAATATTCTTTACTTTTTCATCTATTACTGAGAAGTAGAGAAAGAACTGGTCTCAAAGTCAGCGTCTTACTACAAACAGGCCATGTCAACACGGACAAGTTAGATCCATCAATGCTCAGGGGAGTAACTCTCCAAGACTATCCGTAAGTCACAGAGCAGGTGGGAGCAGAACAGATATCGGACACGAGAGCCATGGGAAGGAAACCCTCTTCATGGCAGGATCTCTTCTACATTCCGGACTGGGATCTTGAGCTCCATTCTTGTACATCCATTTCGTTATCAGTGAAATTATCAGGAGCTCTTTGAACAACAACAAAATCAATGCTGAAGAATGGGAAAAAATATAAATGGACTGGTTATCTTATATGAACTTGGACACGACAGACTGTCACCCAATGATGGGGTGTCGTCTTTTACCATCCATCTGTAATAGAATAAGCTGACTTTTAGGTGGCTCAATGGATACAGCACAGGAAGATCCAAGTTCAGTTTCATCCTCAGATAGTGAACTAGCCATGTGACCTGGACAAATCATTTAATTTCTGTTTACTTTGATTTTCTCATGTGAAAAATAGGGATAATAATAGTTCCTATCATACAGGGCTATTGTGAGGATCAAATGAGATAACTGCAAAAAAGCTTTGCAAACATTAAAGCACTACACAATTATTATTATTAGTATACCAAAGACTTCCATTTTAATGAAGATATTTTAAAATGAAGCACAGCATTTCATAGGATTCTAGGATCTTGGGCTATTATCTGCAGTGCCTTAGGTCATACTGGTTCATCTCCTTATTCAATGTCACCTTTAAAATTTGGCATCCGTGAGATGCCACTAGCTTCTGTTAATATAGCTCAAGAAAATACTAATTTTTTTGGCTTTAATATCATGTTGTTTACTCAGAGTGAGTATGGAATTGCATCTCGTCTCCAGATTTTCACTTTTTATGAAAAATTGTCTAGCCAAACCTCTGGTGGGTGATCAGAAATGTATTTTATTTCCACTTTGTCTGAAAACAAGTTGAATTTGTTAAAGTATTAACTAAAAGACAGAACACAGAAATAACCTAATTTCCAGTCCCTTTTCAAAGCATCCAAGTGCTTTAGGGAGGTAGCAATAAGAGGTCCCTTTCATGACTTCCGGAGATGAAGGCTCTCCTGGGTGAGTTGTGTCACTCAAATAGGGAATAAAAAGATGTAAATATAATCCCTTTAAAATATTGGGAGAGGATTATTCCATAGACAGATGTTTTGAACTCCCCTGATACTACTTCTAGTTCTCCTAGCTCCCACCTTTCTGCATTTCCTTCAGTGAGATGGAAGAGAAGTCAGGGGAACCCTCACAGGGAGTATGAGGAAACAAAATAGAAATGGGATGATTCTGCTCCATGGAAGAAGTTTTAATTCAAACTTTGGTTGGGATGTGATCATAGAACTATAGATTGGGAGATGGAAGGGAACATGAGAGATCCCCATGTCTACCATTCCCTCCATTTTCCAAATTTAAAAAAAGGTAAGTGGCTTGTTCAAGGCGACAAAGGATCATATTTGTCCAAAGTATGTAAAAGTTAAAGGTCAGGGTTCAGGTTCCAATGAAAAAGATATGTCATTCCCCCTTCTTTCAGTTTAACTTGATCCCCATTCTCCTGAATAAATCTACCTTTCCATTCATTACACATAAATAAGTGTATGAAAATATACATCTGTATAAACAGGAATTTATTTTTATTATTGTGTATTGCATTATTATTAAAATTTATCAAATTATCTTTTATCTTTTTGTCTGTTCAGTCACTTCAGTCTTGTCTGATTCTTTATGACCCCATTTGGGATTTTCTTGACAAAGATACTGGGATGGTGTGCCCTTCCCTTCTCCAGCTAATCTGACAGATGGGGAAACTGAGGCGGACAAAGCAAAGTGTCCTACCCGGGACCAGTCAAGGAGATGAACCTTTCTGACTCCAGGCCCAGGGCTCTGTGCACTATGATGCTCCCTAGCTGTCCCTTGTTTTATATATTTAAATATAAACAGGTCACATATGGAGATAAAATCTTTTCATATAAGGTACTTATTTACATATATATTCTCTCTGAAGCAGCCCAAACTTGTAGATGAACGGCTTCATTTCTGGCCTTTGTACACCAGTGCCTCCCACAGCCCTGGCCCACAGTAAGTACTTCGAATATCACGTCTCTTGGCATACACTGGCCATCCGACCCCAGACATGGACAGTCCTCTCTGAGAATTTTCTGAGACACAAGCTCTTAACCCGACTCCACGGAGCAAGAGTTCCGTGCGTGAATCTGTGGCTAGGGAAGAGCAGGGAACTAATAATCAACTTGAATGGGAAAACCATCATTATCTATTTTTACTCACCTCTGACTGAAATTTAGCATTTCCTTTAATATTTCTTTTAAAAAGTCATCTAAAAACCAATTTTCCAGATTGCTGAAGGGGTCCACGACCCGTAAGATGCCCGACCCAGGCTCTAAGACCGACTGTAGGAAGGTGCTCGCCTGCCCTGCTGGCAGATACATTTGGGTCCTTCACATATTTTTGTCCATTCGGTCGCCTCGGTCCTGTGTGACTCTAGGACCCCTTTGGGACTTCTTGACCTCCTCTGAGGTTTCTTCGGGGGAGGGGGGAGGGGGATGTCTGCAGGCCCGGCCCACAAGAAGGGCTTCACCATGTCCAGTGACCGGACGGCCAGCGGTTCCGCAGTGTCTTCTCCCACTGTGAGCAATGGGGACCGCCGCTCAGACTAGATCACCGACTTCTCCCTGAGCTTCCCGCCAATCCAGAAGCAGGGCCTGGGGCGCTGCGCAGAAATAAGCATCTCCAAGCTGATGCCGCTTCCCATGACGGAGGTGGAAGAGATCCCCCACAGCCCGTGGCAGTGAGTGACGCGGGCCTAAGCCGGGGGTCCAGCACTTCACCACCATCTTCTTCACCCCAAACAAAAGAGGGACTGGGTTGTACCAACCCAGTGCTAAGACCAAGAGCAGACCAGAGCCATCCTTGCCACGGGGTTAAGCGCCCTCCCCCCAGACTCACTCCTGCCCAGCGAGGATCCAGGTTACCCTGCGGCAAAGAAAGCCAGAAAGGGCCCGCCATGGCGGCTGGCTCCGGCCGTGGCCATTTCTGCTCTTTCGAGAAGGGGGCCCAGGGCTGTCCTGGCAGCCCCCGGGCAGCCGACTTCAAAAAGGAGGATTTTCGGGAAGACACAAAAGCAGCTGTCAGGGCAACACAGGTTTCGGTTCTGTGAAAACAGCCGAGGAGACAGGTGAGGAGCACCTGACTCAAGGAATGAGGAAAAGTGGTCCAAGTGTCCGGCATTGTCTCCACTCGAGCTAGGAAAGCGATCACCTTACCTGAACCTGGGAGGACAAAGACGCTCACATTCAGGCGTTTGGTCAAAAGGCTGCAATGGTGGGAAGGGGAGCCTGAGGGCCTGGGCACAAGCCCCCCGAGAGGCCTAGGGGAGGCAGCAAGGGGGGCCGGAGTCAGCCCCTGGACGGACAAGTCCCATAACCTTGTCTGGCCGCTTCCTCGACTATATAACAATGGGGGGTCCCCACAGCACCAATCTCACAGCATTGAAACGAGATAAATTAGCAAAGCCTTCAGGTGCCTCATAAATGCCCATTTCCTCCCCTTCCTCCTCCACCTGTAAGGCACACTGACCTTCCTTGATCTAAATCTTCATTCTCCTTCATAAAATGGCAGCGGGATGCAGGGAGGAATCACGAATACCCCCCAGTTCTGGCATTCTGGGAGCTCAGTCTGAGGGAGGGTCCCACTACATCTCAGGAGCAACAACATTCTCCCCCTTCCATCTCCCTGAAAACTCTACTCTGGAAATATATTCAAAAAGAATTCTTCTATGGCCCCACATTCTTTCCAGATAAGCTGGCCCTTGCGCGATGCTTATCTTCGAAAGGCGGCAGAGCATCTTCCAGATTCCCCATCCCCAGAACAATTTGCCCAAGCTCCCCCCAGCCCGGCCTGGTTCTTAGGCAGCTTCCGTGTGAAATCACTTGAAAAGAGCAAATTGGGTTGCCAGCTCATTAGGTAGATAGAGTTCTGTCCACAGCCCTGAGGAGGGCTCTCATCAGGAGACATTTCTCTCTCCCTGGGCATGTGCCTTCTTAAAACGGCCTAAGGAAAACCCGTTTGGAAGCGGGGTCACTGGGGGGACTCCAGATTCCAGTTTTGCTTCATTTTTCAGCAGAGCACAACTGAAGTGCCACATTTCCTTGGAGTATATATTACCTGATGAAGATCTAAACAAAGCCTTAATAGGAATATGGTGGACTGAGTCTAAAAATCATTGATGGAGCCCCCAAAATCATAGACTGAGATCTGGAGAATCAGGCCACCCAGCAGAACCCCACTAAAATGCAGAAGTAGACACAAACCGAACACTTGACTACTGCCAACTTTTGCTTACACACACATATACACATACTACAGAGTCTTTCTATTAAAATAAAACAATTTGCTTTTAAAATAAAAACACAAGTTCATAATTTCTTGGTCTTTTTGTAAATCAACGTATTTGTTGATGATTAAGTTTAAAATAAAAAAATAATACAAAAAAAAAAAAAAAAAAAAGAAAGAACAGCACAATAAAATAGACAAAGAAAAATTTCCGACAAACAGGGCTCCAGCGAGGGATTGCCTAAAGTCACCTGGGTAATAATTGGCAGAGCTTCAGTTTTAACTCAGGTCTTGTGCCTGCATGTAGCACCAAGCTGCCCCCCAGGTTATAAATAACTTTCTACTGATTTATCTAGAATGAAAGCACTGATGAGTGCTGTGGCTTTTATTCTCCCTTGCTGTGGATTAATCCAGTGACCCTGAATTTAGGGCGATTCCCTTAAAACATTTTAGCCTTGCTGTTTGCTCAGTCAAAAGGGGCTAATCTCACCTGCCCTGCATACCTCTCAGGGTGGGGAGATTAAACCAGGCACTTTGCACAAGTACAAAGAAATCGGAGGTTTGATTAGAATCGTGGGCCTTCGGTCAGGTTAGGCCTTTGTTCCCTGAATTGGGCCTGGGCTGTCTTAAGCCGGGAGAAAACCGCTCCTACAGGACATACCACAGGTTCCTAATCCTGCCCTGGGGTGGAGCTGGGGTTTACCTTTCATGCAGGTTCTAAGAGGCAGCCAGCAGCTGTGGGAGGAACTAGGGGAAAGACATAATTTAGCTTTAATCAGGAACCATTGTTAAGCAAACAACTCAGTGTAAAAGAAAATGAAGGCATCAGTTAGAAATGCAGAGGGCTAAGCTGTCCAAGTCAGGAGGGACAGAATGGCAAGTCCCCCCGGAAAAGGTGGGGAAAGGACCCTTCTAGCAGGGCAGAAGTACCCTTCCGAGGAGGGGCCCAAGGAAGCTCGCTGTCTAACCTCTCCAGGGTCCACCTGGATGGCTTCCAGGCCAGCCGGATGAGGCTGGCACAGCTGGTTTGTCCTTGGTTTTCCAGAGCCTGGATGTTGCCCAAGTCACATGAATCTTCCACCCTGATGACGGGTCTGGGGCAACCACAGGATCCACGTTCCTGAAGTCCTTGGCAAAATAATGATAATAAAAATAAGCAGCTGTCTTAGACAAGGGCAGCATGTGTTTCCAGTGTGATTTCCATTTTTCAGATGACAAAAGGGAACCAACAAGAGAATGAGATCCTTTGAATGTCCTGGACACAAACTGTTTTTCAAGTTCGGATCCGCCATTTTGGAAAGGATTTCATTTCAGAAACAGAGGAAGAAAGGGGGCTTTGGGATCCTGGGGGGAGGTGGAAAGGGCGATATTTTTAAAAATTCAAGCTAGTTCTTGTATCCTTTTTTTGTATTAATCTTTTTATTATAAACTTAATCATCAACAGATTATTTTGATATACAAAAAAGACAAGAAATTGTGAACTTGTGTTTTATTTTAAAAGAAAAGTATGTCTATGTTTTATTTTAAAAGAAACTACTATTCTGCCTCTCATCTACATGTATGTATCTTGTACCTTCCTAGCATTTATTTGCCTGTCTCCTTCATTAGAATGTAAACCACGTGTGGGCACAGTGTTTGTTACACAGTAAGAGATTGATTAGCGACCCCTGGGAGCTGACTTTCCCATCCCAGCTCTGGGATCTTGGCCTGTACTTTCTTCATCCACCAATGAGGGGGTTGGCTTAGATGACTTAAAGATCCTTTTTGGCTCAAAAGCTATGACCTGATGTCCCCAGAGTCCAAGCCACTTGTGGTGGAAATGACATCATCCATGAGGCTCAAAGGCACCAAATGCAAATTTTTTTCAGACAACCTTCAAATTCTAATAGGAAGCCTCCCATTGACCTCAGCTTTACTTTAATTGAAAAGGTAAGAGGCTGTTTTTCTTGACAAAGTACCTGTGGAGGGGAAAGGGCTACCTCTATGTCCCCAACCCACTTCCTAATGTCGAATTTGCAGAATTCAGTTTTTCTTAAGGAAACACTGCCGTCATTACTCCCAGTCCTTGGAAGAAACTCACAATGGTTCCCAAGCTCCTTCTTTTCTTTTCCCAAGGCGTCTTTACAAAAAAGACAAATTCTTCTTATCCAGGTTAAACTGCCCAAAGCCTCCTGTTGAAACCATTAGAGACAGTGACTTGCAGGGTATTTCACAGAGACTAAAACGACTCTGGAAATTACTAACGCTTTGTACACTTCCTTTTTCCCACCACACAAAAAGCTTCCCAAACTTCAATTCTGGCCCGGGGACTAGTTTTAACTTGCTAGGCCATGGCTGGCCTATTAAAATGGCTTTATTGAGGCAAGCCACACATCTTGAGAGAATTAAGAAAATTAAAATGCTTGTTTTCGTATCTAGGCAGAAGTTGGAATGGTTTGGGTTAGTGAGATCATCATGATAAAATAGGCAGTCATGTCAGAACAGAGAATGGAGGCTGGCCAAGGCCAGGGGACTCTGCCTTCTGTCTCTGTAGTATATATAGTAGGTGCTTAATAAATGCTTGTCAACTGATTAATGATTGCTCTAGACAGAGGAGAAGGTTGAACCAGTAATAATAGCTAATATTTACATATTTGCACAAACATTTTTCTCAAACTGGCACTATGAATTAAGCATTATTATTATTATTATTATTCCCACTTTGCAGATAAGGAAAATAAAACCAAAAGGATAAGGCAGGATCTGAACTTGCACAGTCCCCCTCTATTCAATGCACTATCTGGTTGCATTAAGAGAAAACTGGGTTCAAGTCTCTCCTTCCATGAAGACAAGGAGCTTCATCTCTCTGGTGCTATTTCCTGTTCTGTAAAATGGGGATGATCACGCAATCAACATTTATTAAAACCTACCATGTGCCAGGACTAGGCTAAGTGCAGAATATAACACACAGCGGCCCTAAGAACCAGACAAACATCCAAGTCAGTCTCTTACATAATGCACGGGGTTGCACTACCCTGGCCGAGTCACTTCCCTTACCCAGCATAAGGTTCTAGGGCACTTTCAAAGAGAATAAATATCTAGAGAAGGCACAAATTCCCTGAGAGAAGGGAGGTTCCTGGAAATTCCCAATCCTGAGGAATTCAAAGCTGGGTCCCCATTCTTAGCTCCAATAATACCTCACCGGGCTGGAGCGGGGACCAAAGGAAGAGCTTCCAAACCTTGGCTCGGTAAACGTCAGCTCTCGCTTCCTGGCACCCCTTAGTCCTGAGAGGATGAATAGGGAGAACCAGTCCTCCAGGGGAATGAGGGTGAGAAAGAACACATTTGGCCCGGTCCCCTCCGGCTCCAGGTCCCACACTGTCCATCCACCTGAGAACCTCGTCCACCTCTTCCCATGGGGCAACAAAGGATGTAAGAGGATCTGGAGGCAAAAACTTCCAACAAGCTCCAGGTAGGGGAGGAGAACTGAAGACCGGGACAGGGAATAAAGTCCATCAGCCGGACGTTGGATGAGCTACGTGGGCACACCGGCCCTCGCAGGCTAGCAGCTAACCTCCACGCCTGACAAGGGGGAAATGGAGAATGTCCAAGCAGTGAATGAAAAAGTGGGGGCGGGCGGGCACAGGTCTCTAAGGGGCAATGATGGCACCAAGTGAGCTACCGAGGCCCACAGGAAAATGTGGAGGAACTGCTGCAGAGGGAAGCAGCGCAACAAGAAAAGGAAATGCAGACTGTGTCCGGTCGCTGGCCATCTCCAGATGAGGAAACTGAGGAAAACAGGCTGAAGTGCCTTACCCAGCCCAAATGTCTGAACCTATATTTGAACTTCCTGACTCCAGGCCTTGTGCCCACAGAGTGACTGCCCAAATGGAAATAAATGGAAACAAAAAAGGGAAATCCACATTATAGACGACGACCCCTGAAGAAAGAGCTGAGAAAATGCCCCTTCCTGCCTTCAGTGCACAGGTGGGGGGCAATGGGTGTGGGCCTGTGCTATCAGGCTCCCATTGGTTTCTGGGATCTGTTTTTCTTTTTTCTCTTATTTGATAATTTGTTTTGTTGCAAGAGATGGCTCTCTGGGTAGGGGACAGGGAAGGGCAGATTTGCAACTGAAGGTGATGGTGTAAAAAAAAATGAAAGCGGTTCAACTCCACTTTTTTACATCCACCCTTTCATGGGTGCTCCCTGAAAACTGCCTGGACTCAAGGGCAACAATATAAGCTAAAGGAAAACTCAGGGGAGGGGATGGGACTTTGAATGACTTTCCACTGGAGTCTCCTTTATACCTGGCTCTCTGGAACAAGGGTGCGAGCTGCTCCCTCCATAAGGGCTCCCTCAGGTGTGACTGTGTCTAAGCCCTTCTGACCAGGGAGATTAAAGGGTCTCAGGGTGCCAGGTGGGGCCTCTGGATTGCGTAAGGCTTCCGATGTCATCACCTCAAGGAGTTTAGGCCATGACAATGCTTGGGAGGGACGCAAGTGGACAGACATCTGGTCTGGCTGTTGGTTTTCTCCTGGGGTTCCTGGGACATCCTCTTCCCCTCTGCCCCCCAAGCTTCTGAATAGCTGCAGGAGGAGGCCCCAAGCACAGGGATGGGGGGGGGGGGAGAACCAGCTGAAGTTAGAGAGCTACTTTACAAAAGAAATGCAAATCTGCCTATCACTCAAGGAGGGCCAACTAATCCAAGGAGGGCAACAAAGAGAGGCCCAATCCAAGTTCTCAAGAGAGTTCTTCTAACAAATAAATAAGCACAAATGCTTTTTAATTAGTCTGCCAATTGGTTGCATATAACTCTTCTCTAAGATATTTAAAGGCAGTATGGCAGAATTTTAAACCTCCAGACTCTGAGAGCAAAGAATACCAGAGTTAGGAAGGAGTCAAGCTCATTTCCTTTTCTATGTAAACTGAATGTAAATCAAGGGTTCTTAATCTGGGGGTCCATGAATTTGTTTCTGTAAATATTTTGGATATTTCCAATATTTGTACTTCAATAGAATTAGTTTCCTTTGCAATCCTATTTTATTTCAGGCAGAATTTCAAAACATGATTCTGCAAAGCCCTTGTCTAGGGTCAGACAAGTAGTATGATCTTAAAGAAGGGTCTTCCTGGCTCTTTATCCACAGTATCCAGAGATGTCAAAAAGAGGCAGGGGAAGCAGTTCATGAGATTAAAAATACAATTAGGAAACATTGAATGCAACAAATAAAACACATAGAGCTTAAGGCTAAAATGTGGTTTTCTAAGTCAACATGTGACCTGCAAAGATACTTAAGTCTTAGATTAGTCTCCTCCCTCTTTTTATTTGAGTTTGACAACCCCAAATCCTCTATTTGGGAAGTACAGATGATGTAAAAACAAACTATGAAGAAAAAAAGTCTTTAAAAATGAAATAAAGATATTCAACACAAACTAAGAAACAAAAATGAACATGAAGTCCACCCCAGCAAAAGACCTGAGACAATCAGATCCAACATGGAATCCTGCATTCACCAGGTACAGTCAAGGGGATGCTGCCAGGTAGTCATTCAGAATAAACCATTAGTGAAGGAGAGACATGTAAACATGCAGCTCCCGGGAAGCCGACTGGTCAAAGATTTGGTTTGCAACAAACACTCAGAAGTTTCAAACTTCCAGTTGGGTCAGTGAGAACCTGAGAAAGAATCAAGAGACAGGAGCCCTGTGTCAGGTCCTTACTCTACAAGGGCCCCGAGCCATATTCCTTGTTTTGTGGGTATTTTTCTGCCATCACAACACACACACACACACACACACACACACACACACACACACACACACACACACACACACACACAGCTGTAGTGTCAATGCTTTGAGGATTCCCCAGGAGTCTCTCCATTACCTTCAATAGCAAAAGACACTTAAATGAGACTTCATTGTTCTTCTCCTGGGTCACAGCAACCTGGGATCAATCCAACCCAACACACAAGCTTAGGGGTTCTCCAGAGGCAGTTTTCTTATCTAGGAAATGAAGGGATTAAAAATGGCCCCAAGTCTACCAATAAATAGGCATATCTCCAGATAAAGTGTCTTGTTATGGAAATGGCATGACTGCCAGGCTGGGAGATAGAGCCAGACTTGGTACTGGAATGAATATGCAAGGGGAGAGATGGGTTTGGATTCAAGATAAACAGCAGAATTCGGAATAGAGTGGCTGGATGGAAGAGTCTCTGGCAGTCCAGGGAAGCTAAATGAATCCCCTCTCAGAAGATGGGCTCATCTTTGGACCTGATATAACGAGGAGGGCACAGGTCCTGTGGGCAGCTGGTAATGGACTAAGAAGCTTTAAATATCCTGTTAATAAGAACCAGTCCGACTTATCTGCCACCAAAAAAAAAAAAAGAGAATTTCTATTTATTGTTAATTTTCTACTTTCCCTGAGTCATCCACTTCAGAAGGTTCTAGGTGAAGGGCACAAAGCTAATGATGGCATCTGCCATTGTTGTCACTCAATCATTTTTCTGATGTGTCCTACTCTTCCCAACTTCATGTGGGGTTTTCTTGGCAAAGACACTGGATGGGTTTGCCATTTCCTCCTCCACAGGCTTCTGTTTTGCCTCAGGCTGTCAGGGAGTTTACAGACCAAGAAAATTCCCAACATGGGGCCATAAATGAGTTTCAGAAAGGACCCCAGGCAAAAAATTCTCCCTCCAGTTAGAGGCCAAATCATCCTCCAAATGCAACCTAATTTGGCTCATGCCCAGAAGGGATGGTCAGTTTAATCCCCAAGTCCTACTTTCAGCCTGAGTTACTGAGAGAAATATAGGTGCCTCCAAAAACTCAAGGATTTTCATGATTATTGTGCACAGAATTGCCCAAAATAGTTGCGTTTGCCCATTGTATTTTCTCTCCTTAAAAAGAAAGAAAAAAAAAAAAAAAAAGTAGTTGATTAAAATCAGTTCATCACAAGGGGGGGATCCTGTTGCTGATTAAAAATCTCTAAACCAAACAATTCAAGAATTTTAAGATAGATATCATTCTCTGTTCTCCTCCCTAATGGGATCCTATTAAAATGTGCCCCTCAGCTTTATCCTGCTTTTTATCTTTCTGTTGGGTAACAGAATTATCACTGAGAGCTGAAAGGGACCCCATAAACTTCTCTGAAAAAACCCTTTGCTGGGAAGGGAAAGGATTTGCCTGAACAGTAAAGGCAGGATTCACACTCAGACCCTAACTTAGGAGCCAGGGCTCTCCTCCCTAGGTTGAGATCTCCCCTCTGACACTAGCTACCTGGGTGTCCTTGGGCAGTTCCCTCAGGTCCCTTCCAATTCAAAATCAAAATTAGGGATAATATATCACATTGGTGACAAAATCACTCAAGGGGACACAGGAAAATGTCTTTCTCAGGGGCTCCGTAATGGTTCCTGGTGCATGAACTCCTTTGGCAAAGTCTGTGAACCCCTTTGCAAAACCCTAATTTCAAATTCCTAATGCAATGCCGGAGAAACTGAGGAAGGGGACTGAGGCACAACACTGAGAGATGCAGAATTCCAAAGGGAACCAGTTTTGTTGAAATAAAAATACCCAATATTAACAAATGGGGATGAAGAACTCCTGCTCTAGTCCCTCACTCCCAGGCCCCGTGCTGCTCAGTAATTTCAGGTGAGGCTTAATTTACAAAGCAGACATGTTCATGGAAAGCTGAGCCGTTCCTGCAAAACTGATTTCCTGCAAATAGATTACCGTTTCCCCAGGATGTTTAATCTTTGTTTCCGATTTTGTTCGGTCAACGGTGGGTCTTATCACATTAGTTTTTAAATGTAATTAAATTACCTACAAACTAAAATCCATCTTTCTTAACAGCCATATTCTTGGAGTGAGTGAAGCCACATGTCCAGGAAGCACGGATATATTCCAAAGAATTAACGCTGAGGGTCACCCAGAAGAGAACAGAAGGCAGGTGGGAGATGGGAAGGAGAGAGGGGGGCTGACCACAGAGGGAGCAAAGAGACCGTTACCCCCGCACTTGGGTTGGCCCGAAACCAACCTACCTTCCTTCCTTCTTCAGCCTTCTTTTTCTGTTTTTCTCCTTCCTTGCCTTCTTTTCTTACTTTTCTCCTCATTTCTTCCCTAGATCCCTCCCTTCTTTCCTTCTCTTCTTTGTATTTTTCCTTTCTTTCCTTCTTTTTTTTCCCATCCTTACATTTGATCCTCCCAGAGTCGTCCTGAATATCCAATGAGACAACACTTGTAAAGTGCTTAGTGAGCAGAGTTATATTATTTTTCTTATTCACATGTGTAGGAAATGCCATTGAGCTCACGGGAGCCAATAAGATCACTAAGAGAGGAAGGAGCTAGGGACCAGGCCGGAGTCTTGGAGGAGAGCCTGGTGAAGAGCACAGGACGGAGAAGAACAGCTGTGAGACAGACAGAGCAAGGCCACAAAACCCCAGGAACGGGAGATGGACAACGAGCAGTTTTGACCTCTGGAAAGGCCGTAGGATTTAGCCCTAAAGCGGCCACTGAGGCGACATCCTACAGGAATCCCTTCTACAATGATCTACACTCCAACTTTGTATATTTCCTCCCTAATTAGGGGTACTTCTGCATTCTCAAAACAAAATGCACCACAAGAAAATGGGCAAAGACCTATTTCCAGAATGTCTCCTCAGGCCCCTCAAACAGCTCAACCGAGGAAGGAATCTCTGCATTTTCCAAGGCTCCCGGGTCCCAGAATCCACCGGCTTGACTCAAGCCATTCAAAATGGAGGAGCCCTTATTGGGCAGCGCTTTGGGAAAGGCTCTAGAGCACTTTGGGGCACCAGGTGTTCAACAGCTGGGCAGGGAAGTGGGGAGAGAATGCCCCCCGTGGACTTAGTAAAGTATAATTGCTAGCTGTGTGACTCTGGGCTAGTCACTTAATCAGTGTAAAACAGGAATAATTATAGCACTTCCCTCATGGGGGTGTTGTCAAGTTCAAGTGAAAATTTATGTAAAGTGCTTTTTAAATCTTAAAGTGCTACATACATGCTCTTATGTTAATATATTATTATATATTAATAATATTGTACAGGAAGACAGGAAGTTCAAATGTGCCCTCACACACTAACTAACTGTGTGACCCTGGCTAAATCATTCAACTATGTTTGCCTCAGTTTCCTCATCTGTCAGATGGGCTGGAGAAGGAAATAAACTACTCCAGTAATTTTGCAAGAGAATCCCATAGACAGTACGGCCAGGAAGAATTGGGCACAGCTTAATCACTGACAATAATTAATGCTATATGATCCTACGTAGGTTATATAAGTCTTTTGTAATAGAATTATATATTGCATACTGTAAAATGTTCTATACTATAAACACATTATGTGACATATACCACCATACATTATGCTATCATCTTGTTATCAGAATTATACAAGGTATTAATACTACATAATTTGATGATAGAGTAATCACATCGCATGAGTTTCATAGCTTTTATTATTATAATTAATGATACTGAACAAAAGATGTGGGAATGGAAAGAAGAGGAAGATCAGATGTGATTCTTCACCTAAAAGACTCCAAGACTGCAGATGCACACAAAGCTATTGAAGTTCCCAAGAGAAATAGCTCATCAAAGATCCTACAGACAGTAAGTATTAAGGCAAGACAAAATTATTAGGTGACTTTCTACAAAGCACCGGGCTGACTCAGAAAGAACAGATGATCCCTGATGCAAGGAACTGGATTGACGGATTTGGGAAGAAGGATGATGCACTATTCTTTATTCACTGTATTTGTATCCCCAGGATGGACACAAACATTTAAGTCACTCCACTAAGAGAAAAAAGACCAAAATGAACCCAATTCTTGTTTTCAAAGAGTCAAGGAGATCATCAACAAGGAGGATACTTTCAACCTAAAGAATCAGGAAAATAGGAAAGGGGTCTTCTAAGCTTCATCTAGAAGGAAGTTAAGGATTTTTCTAAGAAGCAGGCGCAAGAAGGGATGGTGTTCCTGGTAGGGAAACAGCCCAGGCAAAGGTGCAGAGGTGAGAGATGGACCAGGAAAAAGCTAGCCTTGGACATGCAATGAATTTGCTGAAGACAGGAAAAAAAGAGTTAAATGCCCAGCTAAAATATTTGAATCTCATCCTGGAGTCAGTAGGGAGTCACTGCAGGGTTTAGAGATGGGGGGTAAAAGTGGTCAGATTGGAGTCTTCTGGGGAAATAAAGGCCTTGCCATCCCAACAGATGCCTTCGGGGTTAGCAGGAACCACAGAGCCAGCCATGAGCCAGCATCAGCTCAGGGCTGCAGGGCCCCATTTCCCTGAAGAGCAGACAGAGCTACCGCAGGTATGAACGGTCCAGCCCAAAGTACACAGTGTCCACTCCCCCAGCTTGGGGCCCTGCTTTCTTTCTTCCTGCTTCCCTGTAACCTGCCACCAATCCAGGGAGCTCCTAATACTCCAGGGGAGAAAAATCCTTCTGGGTTAAATGAAAACGACAAGGTCCTGGAAAACTGAGAATGCTTCCAGCCCCCCACTTCTAGCAACCCACAGAGGCTTATTTATTCCTGCTTTACAAACAGAATGCATTTTCACCCCCCCCCCCTTTTACAGTAAATCTTAAAAGGAAAGAACTCGGGGTGGAAAGTCTGTTCAGATCTTCAGTTGGAAAAGGAAGAGGCTTTTTTTTTTTTTAAGATGTTTTCACATTTCTTTCTTTCTTTCTTTTCTTGCAATTCCAATAGAAATCTGAAATTTTAGGCCAAACCACAAAGAAAAATCCATCCTAGAAACTCACCCCAGGGTTATTGGGCCCCACTTCCCTTATCAATTAACCTGCAGTTGACAGTCAAGTCTAATTAGTTAAATCCCTTTTTAATGAAAAGAATCTGCCTTAAGCAGAGTCTGTCAGTTGCAGGACTGTTGGCAATCTGAGCTTGTCTAAGCAAAAAAAAAAAAAAAAAAAGTTTAAAAAGAAGAAAAAAAAATCGTTAAATACCTGTGGCTAGCAGTGTACCAGAAACATGTTTTAAAGGAAAATACACAACAAACTCAACTGTACTTTCCAGCAAAGACGTAAAACAAGCTGATCCTTCCTCCCCAAACAGTGACTGCTTTTCAACTCCTAAGGAAAACTGGCACTTTTGAAAAATCTGAGACCTCCCCCTCCCCAAATGTCTGAGGTTGAGTAGAAAGTAGTTTTTTAAAAATGAAATCATCCAGTTCGTTTGCCAGTTTCAGGCAAATGCTTGAGCTGGGCGGCTTTGGTGGTGCGTTCGAGACATGGAAAAAATACAGGTTTTTAACAGTCAAAACCAAATGAAATTATCCCAAGTGAGCTTTTTCTTAAAGAGTTTTTGAAAACACTTTTTTTCCTTCCTCCCCCCCAGGTGGGGGAACACTGTCTCATTCTTTATGACTCCAATTGGGGTTTTCTTGGAAAAGATATGGAGTGGGCTGCCATTTCCTTCTCCAGCACATTTTGCAGATGAGGAAACTGAGGCAGACAGGGGGAAGTGACTTGCCCAGGGCCACACAGCTGAATCTGAATCTGGGTGTTCTGACTCCTGGCCCGGGGCTCTGTCCATCACCGAGGCCCCTAGCTGGCCCAACAACACTCAATGGGAGTTGCTATGGTTAGTTTGTTAAACCACTTCCTCTACATCTTTTTTTTAACCTTTTCTATAGGAAGGCCTCCTCTGGCAGCCTAAAAACACACAAAATACATGGAATATGAAGAAAACCAGACCCAATGAAACAGTCGCTCAAACTCTGAAAGAGATCGGTTTGTGCAGCCCTGAGGAGCAGTGACGAAGGTGGGGGCGGGCAGAGTGGGAGAAGGAAGCCTGGGAACTGTAGAGCGTATAAAATTCTAAAATTTCAGAGTGGACATTAGCAATCTAACTGTCGGTCAGGTGTGAAAGATGATAATGATGAGGACACATTCACTTCCGGTCCCACTGTGGGCCTCCAGCAAACCTGAGGTGAGTCACTGACGGCGGATTGCTGCTGCTTGGCACGGGACAACAGCTGGAACCGCCGCCTCCTCCTCCACTTCTTATAGATGAGGGGAAACTGAGGCAGGACAGGCTGCCAGGGAGGAGGCAGCCGACCCTGCCTGGGGATCCCTCCTCACACCGGGCAGTCCTGCTCTGTCAGTTAAACAAGCTGTGGGGGGAGGAAGCCATCCGCTGTCAGCCAGCCACCCCCTGAGAGGGACCCCTTTAGGCAATGAGAAGTGGGGGGGGGCGAGTGTTTGAGTGTGTGCACAGAAGGAAGGTGGGGACGCTGGCCAGCAGGGGCAGATCACACCAACCCTCCTTCCCTCCCCCATCTCCATCGCCAGTCCCTCCAAGTTCACACCCTGACAGCTCCCCCAGGCCCAGGCAGCACTTAACCAGTTCCTTAACCTCTGGAGCCTAGCAAATGTTCAAACAAGCAAACTCAGTCTGTTTCCATAAATCCCCCTCTGTCAGCCTGGTGACATATTTTTAAAATACTTGTCAACTTTGGATCTGCCTAAATGATGAGGTCCACAGGGCTGGGAGTTAGTCTGCCCCCAAAGCCGGTGTGAACTGGCTCTGCAGCAGGGGGAGGGGCAGAGAAGGCAGAGAGAGAGAAAAAGCAATGGGGGGGAGGGAAGGAGGAAGGGAGGAAAAGAGGGAGGAACGGAGGTGGAAAAGGAGAGAGGGAGGGAGGATGGAAGGAAGGAAGGAGAAAGGGGACTTAATGGAAAGAAAATAACAAGTTTGCGAGTTAGCCCGCTGTAACAGATTCTCTGGATTAGGATGAAAGATTCTGGGGTTACTGATATTTGGGGGAGGAGGAAGAGGGTAAACCTTCTATCTCCTTTCTGTGACGGAGGTTTTTTTCTTGGCTCTAAAACAGTCATAAATAACCTCCAGGACGGTGGGGTGAACAAGTGGCCACGCTGAGGCAGGATCTCCAGGGACCCCCCGTAGGGAGGGGCCTCCCCCTCAGCAGCCCACAAGCCGAGGTCACTGGGCCCACTCAGAGCACCGGAGCTTCCTTCAAAGCCCTGGGTTCACAAGCCTATCTTGGGGTGCAGAATTTTTCTTTCCTTCAGGCAGAATTCCAGAGAGAAAAGTTGCCAAAAAAACCAAAAATCACTTGGCCTCGGTATCCATTATTACAGAGATCTAAGGCTGGGGATCAGATTCTGCCTAAAATTAAAGGCTTAAATAATTTGGGGGATGAGGGATGGCAGTGGGGGATCATGGGCTAAGGCTGCGAGGATGAAGGGGCTGTGGGTGACCCTGGGCAAGCCGCGTGCCTCTTAGTTCTTCTTTTTCTCTGTAAAGGGCTGGGGAAAAGATTCTGCTCCTTAAAAAATCCCTGAAGGAGCACAGATTCAGAGCTCAGACTAGAAAGGCCAGCTAGTTCAACACACCCATTTTACAGATGAGGAGACTGAGGCAGACGGGTGCAGTGACTGGCCCAGGGTCACACAGCTGCAAGTGACTGAGGTAGGATTTGAACTCAGGGTCCCGAGTGCTCCCCACTCCAGGTTCGTGGCTGTGCTCCCTGTGGGTGACCCTCGATGCCCTTTTCCTGGACTGCCTGGCAACAAGTATGCCCAACATCCCCCAGTAAGCACGGATGTCCCCCTAACTTTCAGCAGCATTTTATTTTTCTGTAAGGAAGCTTTCCACATACTGTCATCATAGAGCTGGAGCTCAGAATCCCCCCTCCCCCTCCTCCTCCCCCTCCCCAGGGCAATCTGAGAGATTGTAAACACTTTCCCCATTTGTCAGGCTGAGCTAGAGACCAAAAGGGGAAAAACTCGAAAAAAGGAAAACACAAACAAAAAAAAAAAGGGGAAAACATCATCCTTCCATCCAATCGTCTCCGAGTTTTCTCTGCCCGTGGATGGCATTTTCCATCCCAAAGCCTGGAATCGCCTGGAATCCCCCCAGCATGGCCGCCGGACTCCCGCTGGGACTTCTCTTAGCCACAGAGGATCCCAGCGGTGACGTCAGTGGTGACTCCCAGAGGAGCAAAGTCCCTTCACTGACGGAGATTGCGGCCCATTTTCTGCAGGGGGGGGGGGCTCAGAGAGCTTCTTGGGGGGAGGGGCACTAAGCGGGTAGGGGACTCGAGTAGGGGCACCCAGGCAGTGCGCCCCAGGATTAACGGGCCATGGCGCAGCTCCGGCTCGGGCAGGGCCCGGGACTGATCCAAACCCCGCCCCCGTCGGGCGGCTCTCGGGACGGAGAGATTTAGAGGGCTCTCGGGCTCTCTCCGCGGACAGATGAGGAAACTGAGGCACCCAAAAGTCCAACGGGCCCAGTCCGGGAGCCTCCGGCCGATGGGGGGCCTTTTCCCAGAGCGCTTTAATTTGGCTCCCGCTCGAGGCTGTCAGCGTTCACCTGGGCGGGGAGTGACAGGCACTTGTCAGGCCTCTCCGCGGTAACTAGCAGCCTTCCCGAGCTGTCACTCCGTCTCGTCAGCCCCAGCCCGCTTCAAAGGCGCGCGCTGACACGCAGCCGGCAGGCCCGGCGTCACCGGAGCATCCATCCCGGCCGGCCGCGGTGTTCCACCCAATTATTTGTTTGCCACTCGCAGGCCGCGGCGCGGGTATTTTTGGACCGAGGCATAATGAGGCCCTCAGGTGAAGGCCTCTCTTGTCAGCGGCTGCCGGGAGCCGGGTGGCAATTAGGGCATTTGAATAGAGCCAGGTACCTGCGGCTGCTGGGAAGCTGCACAAGTCGCAGAACTTTTAAAATGCCAAAAAAATAATCAAATGAAGAAAGTGGGGGTGGGGCTGAAAACCTTCCCGGCAGGCAGTTCTCATTGGTCCCGGAGCTAAGGCAGAGAGAGGACTGACACAGGAGTCCCCTCGGAGAAAGGAGGAGGGGCGGCCTCGGGGCCAGGTGGGCCGGGGGCCGGAGACTACGTGCCAGAGGGGATTCCGCCCCTTTCGGCCAGGGTGCTGATGGGTAATTCTCCTCCTCTCCTCCCAATGGTGGCTGTCAGAAATTCCTCACCAAGGATAACGGACGGACTCTCAAAGCTCAGTCCCTGTGCCGGCCCAGCTCCCGGCCAGGAGTCCCAGGGGTTTTTCCATCCTCCCTCAAAGTGACCCTGGGGGGGGGGGGGAAGATCCCTACAAAGAGTGGGCAGGAAAACACAAAGATTCCCAGAATCAACAGTACTCAACTTCTCCATCTACAGCCTGGTCCCTAGTAAACACACAGATACTGCCATAGACTGATGTATCTCTAGATAAGGACACCCTCGCATCTACAGCCTCATCCCCATCTATGCAGGCAGAGAACTTCCGTTTCCATGAGGATCTTTATCTACAGCCACACCTCTATCTACACAGATAGTTACCGTCTGCGTATGATCACAGTCTGTTACCGAAGTGCCCATCCCTAGTGCTCTCCACAGTACAATCTGCCCGTTCATCCATCAGCCATCCATTCATACGTGTTCTCCCTGTATCTATGGTCCTTATCCACACACACAGACGCCTTCCATAGATCTACGTTTGATCTATATCTACAGCTTTATCTACACACAGACACCGCGACCCTTCACCCATCCAGTCTGTTACCGAAGTGCCCATCCCTAGCGATCTCACAGGCACCTCCAGTTGCACATCCATCCATTCACACCTATATATCCTAGGTTCCGTCTCTATATCTATGTCTTTCTTATACAGGATCCATTTATACCTCAGCCATATCCTTATCCATACATAGAAGACCCGTATGTATCCACGATTCAGTCTGTCACCCGCCCTCCACATCTCTGTAACCACCTTTGAGCACAATGTGACTTGACCTATTTGCACCTCAGTTCCTCATCTAGAAAATGGGGAGGTGGGATAAGATTCAACCTTTGTTCTAAGATCTGTGGCTCTCCCATATAAACGTATAATTCTGTAGTCATATTCATTTACTACTGTGAGACTACAGATTGATATCTATTTTCTTATTTGCTTTTTTCCCCTGAGGCAATTAGGTTTAAGTGACCTGTCCAGAGTCACACAGCCAGGGAGTGTTAAGTGTCTGAGGCTGGATTTGAACTCGGGTCCTCCTCACTTCAGGGCTGGGGCTCTATCCTCTGCGCCCCCTAGCGGCCCCCTTATTTGCTTATAATGATAATAGCAACTTTTTACGATATCAAAGATCTGAAAATAAAGAAAATGCCCACTGGAAAAATGGGCAAAAAATTGGGGTACCTCAGTGTTAAAGAATACCACTGTGCTATAATGAAATGAAATGTGTGATGAATACAGAAAAGCATGGAAAGAGCTGTATGAACGGATGCAGAGAGAAGGAAGTAGAGACCAGAAAACAACATACACAAGGACTATAACAGTGTAAATGAAAAGAATAACCACAACCACAAAACCAAAAGTGAATGTAGCAACATAAACATCAAGCTGAATTGAATGAAGAAACAGGAGAAGCTCTCCCAAGTAATTCTTTGTGGAGGTGGACCCAGTTTTTTGTAGTGTTTTGGAACCTCTGAAATGTTTTGATCAGTAATGATGATTTTTTTTCCTCTTAAAAATGCTATTTTTAAAATATAGGATGGCAATTTAACAGAGGGAGAAAGAAATATAAGAAAATATCCCATGATGCAAAAATCAGAAGTCATCAACAAAAACTTATTAAAAAGAATAATAGCTAGCAATTACATAGTGCTCCTCATAACAACCCTGGGAGGTAGGGGTATTATTAAACCTATTTTACAATGAGAAAAGGAAGGCTTAAAGCTATTAAGAGATTTGCTAGTGCTCATCCGGAGTCCAAATTCAGCTTCTGACACTCCCCAGTTGTGTTCCCCTCGGGGCATCATTTTACCATTTGCCTCAGTTTACTCATCTTGCAAAATGAGCTAGAGAAGGAAATGGCAAACCACTCCAGTATCCCTGCCAAGAAAACTCCAAATGGGGTCATGAATACATGAATGAAAACCGCCACAGCTAGGAAATGTCTGAGCTAGGCCTCCAAAGGGGGTCCTCCTAACTAACTTGGGGATCCTGCTGCATGCCACCATTCTATTCCCATGGAACTCTGGGGGAGGGGTTGGTAGTTTAACAGATGGCATCCACAAGACTCAGGGACCTCAAGCTAAACTTTGGACAAAAGTCCTCCTGACTCCAACTCCAGTAGTCTATCTGCCATGATGAGTACAGCCTTTCCAAAAAAGATTACTTTTAATTGCCCTGGAGCAGCCCTCTTTCTGGTGGATGAAAAGTTAATGAAGGCTCTTCATAAAGCCTTGGAATAAGACTTTAGAAGGGGCAGGGCAGCACCTGAGACTTCATGGTTGGTATAATCAGCATCAGGCACAAGATTAGTGAGGCTCCTCCAACAGGGAAGGCCTAGATTAATTTTTGATGAATTGGCACTCTGATGTATCACTGATATACAGAGGTCACCGACAGCTAAAGATAGATAGGAAGGTGTGTGATAGCGACTTGATTATCTAGGGTGATCCATTTAAGCCTCATTTCCAATCACACTCTCTAAAATGGGTCACCCAGCAGAAGAAAAAACAACCGGGAACTTAACTCCCTGCCTGATGTTCCCCAGGTGTCAGCGACTGAGCTAGCCATGGCCCCAGAGTCCCCATGGTGAGGTCATTAATTTACAGCAGAAAGGGGGTTTGGCTGCAGGACAAGTGACCCACCCAAGGTCTCTTATGGCTCTCTCAGCCTCCCTTATCTAAACTCTGAAATGGGAATATTGTAGGGAAAAAAAATGGCAAAAGTGTGTGTGTGATCTAGATGCTCACACTCCTGTCTGACTCCTCATGACCCCATTTGGGTTTTTTTGGGCAGAATAATGTGACTCACCCAGGATCACCCAGCTACAAAGTGTAGCTTAGTACTTTTATCTAAAAACAGTCTTTACAAACACAGTCAGATCAAATACCCCTTGAGGTGTAACATGGAGATAAATGAGAATGATCAGTCCTCTAGAAAGGTCTTATTTTTTATTCAAGTGGTTCACACCTATTTGTTTATGTTCAGCAAGACTGGCTCTTTCTGGATCACCTACTCTTTTTTTATTATTATTATGAAAGCTTTTTAATTTTCAAAAGAATTTCCTGGATAATTTTTCAACATTAACCCTTGCAAAACCTTGTGTTCCAATTTTAACCCTCCTTCCCTCCACCCCTCTCTAGATAGCAAGTAATCCATTATATGTTAAACATGATAAAAATACTCTTGAGATTATTTGAACAAAAAACAGACAAAAGAAAAAAATATGAGGTCCTGCCTTTCAAAAGTGTTTCCTGCTCTCCCAATGCATAAAGGGACTGAGGAAGAAGGAAAAGCTTTGGAGTCTGAGGATCCAAGTTCAAATTTCCAATTTCCACCTGTGACCCTAAATAGGGCACTTAAGTTCTTTAGGACTCAGTTTCCTCATCTGCAAAATGACACAAGCTCTAGATTTATGATCCTAGCTGTGACCACGGGCAAATCACTTACCCTGGGTTTTCTTATTTTCAAAGTAAGTGGGTTGGACTAGGTGGGGTCTACAGATATTCCCAGCTCTAAATCTAGGATCAGAAATCCAACCAAAGGGACCATGGGGACGCCACCCACAAGGTTCTGCCCAAAACAGGTTTGTAACACCACTGGCTTTTTTTCATTGCTCTTGAAAAAATATTTAGCCTCTCACACACTTCCTCTTCTCAAAGGAACAGGGATATTCTAGAACAGCCAACCCAGGAGGATAGAATACCTTGTGGTAAACTAATCCAACAAGTTGAAAGAAACAAAACCTGACCCAAGAAACTTAAGAAAAGAAAGCCCTGGAGATACTCTATCCCAAGCCCTGCAGTGAGGGCTAATCTCTCCCCAGTGGCACCCTGCCCTCCCAGCACAAGAGCATAATTTGGCCTAATTTAGCAAGAGCAGGAGCTCTTCAACTGAACACCCCAAGGAGCTTTAGTGTGCCAGGGGAAACAAGTCAGGGTGACAGACCCTAGGCACCTGTCTATAGAACAGTCCCAGTAAAATAATAACATTTATATAGTGCTTTACAATGATCATCTCCCTTGATCTTCTACATAACTCTGGGAGGTCCATGTTGTTATTATTCCCATTTTACAGATGCAGAAATTGAGGCAAACTGAGATTAAGTGATTTGAGATGACTCCCTCCCCCTTGCTACTTCTTTTTCTTTCTCTCCTGATACATTTTTTCCTTCCTATTTTTTCTTCTCTTCCTTTTATCTTTTTTCCCTACTTCTTTTTTTCTCTTCTTTCCTTCTCTTTTTTCTTTGCTTCTTTTTACTTTTATTATATATTGATACAATTTATAACTGATTATATATTTATATAAATACAATTTTACATGTATTATATAAGAATATATTACATATACATATGTGATTGCATATTATATTTATATATTATATTATACATTATAATATTGTTTTATAACATTATATTTTTTATGTTTTCTTTTTTCCTTTGTCTCTTCTTTCATCTTTTCTGTGAAATTTTTTGCTACTACACTACATTTTTAAAAAGTTCTTTTCATGTTTTACAATGTTATTTAAGCACATTTAATGCAGTGAATCTACATGTAATGTGATTTTGCAGAGGGTAGCACTTCACCTAAATTGAGGAAATAAATATTAGTGTCACTTCTTAATGACTGGTTCCTAACTGGTAAAATTTAGTTTGAATTTAAGTCTATTTTGTCAAACCAAAGTTTCTTAATACAACAATAATCAAGACATGGGGGTGAGAGTGGGGGGGAGGGGATACATCTCACACCTAAAAAATAAAAAAGTTAATATCAAATTGTAGCAGTTTCAGTCAGAGGTTTTTTTTCTTCCTTTGAGAACAGCTTACTGTGGAAAAGTGGTTTCTAGCTACAAACAGATAATGAGAAAATGATGTAATCTGGGCTAAAATTAGGTTTAGCATTCTTCTGTTTGCAGATGTTAAAGGTGAGAGATAAGAGGAGAAAAAAAATGCTTTCCAAGTGGCTTTTAAAGGCCTCCAAATAGAACTGCCTCCTACATCAAAGCTATTAGCAGGGACACTTGAGGCATTTCCCTCTTTAAAGGGCCCTTGAAAACTTGGAAAAGGAGAGTGTATTCTTCAGTGTACCAGGGTCAGGAAACAGCTTTGTGAGTGTACCTCCAAAAAAGGATCTTCAGGCATCTTCTAGGTTTTTAATTTTAAGAAAGGGAAAGGAGAATTGCTGCTTAAAGCACCACCAGAGAAGGATTCACAAACTCCTCCCTGGGAGCCACTTTAAGGTTTTCCTAACTCTAAATCCTATTATTTCTAAGAGTAAATAAATTTTACTTCAAGGGAATAATCTCCAAAATTCCAATGCTAGGGTAAAGCCCATCTATTTATCCTTTGTATTTCTGTGCCCTTAATAATTTAGAAGAGGAAAAGCCATTCCTAAGTGCAAATTGGACATTTGAGAAAGGCCCCACTGTGAGCTACAAACCAGACATGGAGTGAGAATACATCCGTTTAATCTCACAGAAGGTGTACACTTCAAGGGAGGTACAGTGGGCTCCCCGGAACATAGATAATGAATAGAATGATTGGCAGTGGAACTTGAGAGAGCTCTAATTCTTAATACCTTTTAATATTATTGTTCACAAAACCCAGAGGGATAGTGAAGAAGGGGAACAAGGATCAGAACCAATCTGGTGGAGCGGGCCAGATGAGGAAGTATGTACCTTAACAGCCACAGCTGAAGAATTAGGGAGAAGATGTAAGGAAAAAACCAGAGCTGCTTTCAGGGAGCGACAAGGTTGCTCGGTAAAAGAAGGGATTGGGTTCAGATTCCCACACTGAGCTACCTAGGGTCTCTTGGATAATCCGTAAGAGAGAAAGGTTGGGACTAAATGGCTGCAAGGTCTCCTAAGTCACTTCACTTTTCTGGGTCTCCGGATCCTCAAGTATAAAAGAGGTTTCCTCTAGATCTAGGAACTGAAGTAGAAGTAGGAGGCAGAGGAAGCTTTGGTTATTTATTGTACAGTCAGTCCCTTTCAGTCACGGAATGTCTGTGACGCCATGTCCGGTTTTCTTGGCAATGATACTGGTTTCCTTCTCCAGCTCACCTTACAGAAAAGGAAACTGAGGTAAATAGGGTAAAGTGGTTTACCTAGGGTCATATAGCTAGAGAGAGTATCTGAGGCTGAATTTGAACTCAGGTCCCTGTACCTCCTAACTGCCCGTCATGGGAAACTACAGCAAAGCTGACTACAGTTCAACATGCTTGGATCAACAGGTGCTGACCCATAACAGCTACCTCATCGAGGTCCTGAGCCAGTTCATGTCCTGAGTCCCCCACCTCACTGCGGTATTTAAGAGGAGGGAATCACACAACTCTAAGTTGGAAAATGTGAAGGATATGTTACCTTAATATTACCAGACCAGAAGAATCTGTCATCATCTGCTCTAAGACCTCCAAAGGAGAAGGGTCTTTTCAAGTGGTCCATCCGGCTTCTGGACAGCTAATTGTTAAGAAGGAGCTGCTTTTCTCAAGCCTAAACCTGCCTTGTTTCTACTTCCTAGCGCTCAGAGGGCTCCAGGCCTGCCCTCCAGGGCAGAGGAAAATAAAACTCGTTCCTCTTTCAAATAATGAAAGCTTATTAAATGCTTTGGGGATCTGTCAAACATGAGCCCCACAACAACACCCCAAGATGACTTTAATAGATATTATTATTATTACATGCCATTTTACAAATGAGGAAACTGAGTCTCAGAGACATAAAGTCCAGGACAATAGAAAGGTGAATGTAGATTCAGAGCAATCAGGATTCAAATTCTGGCTTTGTCACTTTGGGCCATCTTGGCAAGTCACTTAATGTCCTTGGACTCAGTTTCTTCAGCTGTAAAATGCACGCGTGTGTGTGTGTGTGTGTGTGTGTGTGTGTGTGTATGTGAGAGAGAGAGAGAGAGAGAGAGAGAGAGAGAGAGAGAGAGAGAGAGAGAGAGAGAGAGAGATTCCTTTTAATACCTGAGGTGCTAAGACTGCCCTATGTCAAACAGGTAATAAGTATCAGAATTAGGAATTTTTAAAATAGTATTCAGCCCTATCTACCCCCTATATCAAGCTCTCACTCTTGTAACAGCCTTTCAAGTGTTTGGAAAAGGCTCATGTCACCATCAGACCTTCGGCCATCTGTTCTCCAAGCCAAATGTCCCCCAGTTCCTTCGACTAGCCCTCATGTGGCTGGACGTTAAGGCCTTTAACCTTGGTGGAATGGATACCCTCCTCTGGGATACCAGAAGGATCTCATGCTTAAGGGAGGGATCAGGCCCTTGTTCTAGAGGGCTACCAAGCCTCCAAATTTAAGATTCATCCAACAATGAGCTCTTTCTTATTCTCATTCTCTTGGCTTGGCTTTGCAGAGAGGTGCATGCTTTAGAGTGAGAGGAATTATTTCCAAGAGAAGGAAGAGTAGAAGCAAAGGAAAAATTCAAGAAAAAAGGATAAAGGCTCATATTCCATTTTCTTCTCTAGAGAAGTGGGGTACCATGGATATGGAAACTTGTGTACAACATCAGATATACTGGTTAAGTTAAGTAGAAATTTATTCTTCCTCTTACAATGTCCAAGTCTGGAGAGGGAGGAGAGAAAAACACTGCTATCAAACAGGGCATTAATAAACATTTTTTTAATTAACGCAAATTTGAGCTCAATGTTTCCACTGACAACTACCTCTTCTACATTCTAGAGGCTAAAGGCAGAGAGGAGTACAATTCACCATTGTTGGAGTGTTCAAAATACTAGGCTTTAAATTGAGATAAATAATTTGGAGGCTGAATTCAAATGCCAGATCCGGGATCCAGTCTTTTTGGGGGAAGTGAGAAGAGGTAGAAGCAAGATAATAGAAGGAAGACCTTGAAAACCCATAAAGCCGATGACCCACCTGAGGAAGATTTTTCACTACCAAGATATACATATAATACAGCATTCTTTGATGGATTTGAAAAATCTTTTGTGTTTGGTCACAAAGTTGTTCCAGGTAAAAATAAAGAAGACTATCATAAAGTTTTAGGTATTATGGAATTAGGATAATTAATTAGATTATTTAACTAATTAAAAATATCATGGCCCTCTGTTCTCATGGATTTCAGAAAGGAAATCTGGTCTTAAAAAAAATTAACTCACTAGGTTCAAGATACATAAAAGAAATCACTAGAATTTACCTAGATTCCTCCGAGCAAAGTCTGCTTATTTTTTGGTGTTGTAATATGTGTGTGTAGACATATACACATTCCCTATAAATTCATGATTCTATTGGTCATTTTTTATGAACGAACACTGATTTGCCTTTCCAATAACAGACACAAATTATACTGGTTAAGATAACACATTCCTGGCAGAAGTATATTTGACTTAGGCACAGGGGGAAAAAAAGAAATGCAAAAATTCTGGTGCAAAACAGACAAACAATATGGCTTTATCTTATCTTCCGAACTTACTGCTGCTTGTCTCTGTGTGTGTTTTACTGCCAAAATAAAATGAATTGGATCAGCTCACACATGATAACATGCTCTTTCCTAACTCATACTAATTGCTTGGCTAATTGATGTTTGTTGAACTTTCTCCATTTCATTGAGTGATTAGGTACAAAGCTAACAGTTGACATCTGTAGGCGCTTAACTGGCGTCTGTAATTACTGTTAATGTTAAATAATTGTTAGTTAATTGGAGTGGTAACTGACTGAATGGAATCCAGATTGTGAAGCAAAAAGAAACCTAGTTAAATAAACATACATTTTCAGAGAAAACACCATTTTTTTTTCCAGCAGTTGTTAAGAGACATACAATAGTCCGGATATGGGACGCCTGCTGGGCTCTTTGTCTAGGAAATCTTATACTTCGGGGATTCTGGGAAGGATTCCCAGTCAGGACCTTTGTCTTCTCCAAAACACCTCAACATTGAGGGACACTCCAGACTTGACTTTAGGGTTCTTGATCTTAGTTTAAAGTCTAACAAGGAGAAATGTTTTCTTGTTGAGAAAATTAAATACATGTCAGTCAACTAAACTCATGCAGGGGCCAAAATGTGCCCCCCAAAATTATATTTGTGAAGACTGGGGCTCTGATCTCTAGGGTGAGATGGGGAGGGAAATCTCAAAAGAAGTATTCAAAGAATTTTATACCAAAAGGGCAATTTAAAAAAAGAAAACAAAACAGAAAAAAATGAAAATACATAGTCTTCTAACATAATCAGTTACTTCACAAGCACTTATTAAATACCTACTAAGTGTCAGGAATATAAAGACAAAAAGTGAATGAATAGTTCTGTTCTCAAGAAGCTTACCAACTAGTGAGGAAGCAATATATTCAAAAATAAATACATATGGCAAACAGAATTTCTTTGAAAGGCAGTTTTCTTAGGGCAGCTAGGTGGTGCAATGAATAAAGCACCAGCCCTGACCACTTATCAGGAGGATATGAGTTCAAATCTGGCCTCAGACACTTAGCTGTGTGACCCTGGGCAAGTCACTTAACTCCAATTGCCTCAGCCAAAAAAAAAAAGCAGTTTTCTTATCAGAAATCCTCTTACACTATGTTACTTAGGTATGGGGTTGGGGTGGAGGCTTGAAATCTTTACTTTTTCCTTTGTTACTTAGAAAACACAATGTGGTCAGAAGGCTACCACAGTGCCCCACTCCCAGATACAAGTCTATCTAACTTAACAATCATTCATGAAGGGAGTTGGCTGGTTAAGGCATTGTATTGGGCCTATATACCTGCATAGGTACTTAGGATAACGATATAAAATGACACAGTCTACCTTCAAAGAACAGAACATTACTAAGACTACAAATTTAGCCCAACCCCCTCATTTTACAGAAGAAGAAAGGAAAGTCCAGGGAAGGGAAGTGACTTGTTCAAGATCACACAGGCACCAAGTGGTAGAGATTCAAAATCCAGTCCTCCAAATCCTGTTCTCTTTCTAGGCACCAAGCTGCTTCTATTCCATCAGATAAGTTGGAAGATGATGTCTCTTCCAGCTTGGATCTGGGATTCTTTGCAAGATGAGAAGAGCTAGACTTGATGGTATCTGAGATCTCTTACAGCACACTGTATATGTGATTTCTATGATTTCTAACAATGTTCTCATTATGACAAAATCCCACAGAAGTTCAGGGAACAAATTAAAAGCCATCCTACCTACACAAGACAATTGGATCTACCTTCCCCTCCTCCACTTTTTCTTCCAGAAATCAGATATTTCTACATTCATTTTCATGATTAAATTTTTCTCTTCTGCAAAAAAAGTATCGGGCTACTACTGCCACCTTTCTCAAAAAAGAGTCTCTGGCCTTTAAAATATATGACATTTTGGCAGCTTGCCTCCATCCTCAAGTCCTCTTTGTCCAGAGGGTTTCAGAAAACATAGAACAGAAAACCAAAGAAACAGTGAACCAAAACGACCTTTCACCTGATTAAAGCTAAGGAGCTGACATCACCCGTATTTATTTTGTTGACTAGAATGGTGATTTGATTAGCATAGGAAGCTTCTAAGCAAAAGGTTCCCTTTTACTAAAGTAGACCAGAACCCACCTGACAGTTTGTAATCTAAGAACGTCGACTGGGGCAAGGAGAGCTTAGTTAAGTGACTGTTAGGTCAGAGGCAAGAAGGGACATCCTTCTATCTATCATGACATGTTGCCATTGAAATATATATTATGCTACGCTTAATATGTATTATGTATATTATAGCATATACATTAAAATATACATTATGTTTAATAACATATCTTAGTTTAATATATTACATTAGCTAGCTTCTAGATTTAGTAAAATGCTTGGCACATAGTACTTAATAAATGTGAGCTGGAGTTCTCTCTGTTTCTCTTCTCTCTCTCTCTCTCTCTCTCTCTCTCTCTCTCTCTCTCTCTCTCTCTCTCTCTCTCTCTCTCTCTGTGTGTGTCTCTGTCTCTCTGTCTGTCTCTCTGTCTCTCTGTCTGTCTCTCTCTCTCTCTCTCTCTCTCTGTCTCTCTCTGTCTCTGTCTCTCTGTCTCTCACTCTCTCCCTCTCCCTTTCCCTCTTCAGATCACAATTTTTTAGGCAAGTTTTTTTTCTTTGTTTCCCTTCCTAAATAATGTACTCAAAACAAACACTGTGAAAAGTCCAAAATGACTGGCCAATTTAAATGCAAACTCATTCATCCACATGAAGCCTTCAAATCCTACCACAGAAATCTGCTCTTTACTAAGTCCCATGAGAAAGTCCAGGGAATGCCATGTTGGCCTTGTAGGCTGTAGATATTTTAGAGCAGAATGTGACCTTTCAGGCAGCTCCCTCCTCCCACTCTTTCAACCTTAGGTCATTTAACAGATAAGAAAACAGACAGAGAGGGGTTAAAAGCACCGTGCCCAGGGTCAGGGGACAGCTGGCTTCGGAGGGATTCCAACCTAGATCCTCCAGCCCCTCGTCTGCCATCACCTTGTGAGGGAGGAAGCCACCAAGTGACAGGTAGAGGCTGCTTAGATTAGAAGGCCGAGGAAACCATTAGAAAACCATCAGATTTGTAGGGGGTGGGTAGAGGGCTTCCAGAAAGGAAAGAAAGTCATGGCTAGAGGAGACTATCTGTGATTTTCAATTAAAGCTCCACTTTCACAGCTAATTATGACAGCTAACATTTATATAGTGTGGGTACTGCGTTAAGCATCCTGCAGAGAGTACCTTGTTTTATCTATCTGACAAGCCTAGGAGATGGATTCTATTATTATTGACATTGTACTGTGAGGAAACTGAGGCACAGGTGAGGTGACTTTCCCAGGGGTCCCACAGGCCCCAGGTGCCATCTACCACGACACCCAGCTGCCTCTTTGACATTAGTTTGGTAGAAATAGAACCAGAATTTTGGGCTACCCACAGCTCTGGAAGCTGGCCAAGGGTTGTATATTTCACATGTAAATTTCAATGGAGGTAGGGGGAAATGTAATCAACTCAAAGCCCCAGGTACAAAGATGCAAAAGCATCAGCACTTCCGGTCTCTCTAGTTCATCCCAGAGTATCTCAGAAATGATGGAGGCGGGCAGGAGGAAGCCCTGCTTTTTCCTTCTTCTGCTCCTCTCTCTGACCCCCATTTTCTCTTACCTCTATCCCCCCCCCAGCTATCAGGCAAACAGTGCTTTGTTTTTTTCTTTTTTCTTTCACAGTAAGAAATATTCCTCTCTCTTCCTTCTTATTTGCCTTCCAGGACTATTAGAGACCACACCAGATTCTTAAACTCTAAAGCACTTTCATTAAAATGGCAGATATTATTAATGGCATTTTTACTTCAAACTGGGCTTCTCAAGGAATCACAGACCACAAGTTGAGAGCCAGGAGGGAAACTTAAGGACTGTTGGGTCCAACTACCTCATTTTACAGATGAGAAAACTGAGGTTCAAAGAAATTCAGTCTTCCCTAGGGTGACACAGCTAGGAGGCATCTTGGCCAGGAGGCAAATAGCCATATTCACTCTTCTGGTCCATTTAAGACTTAGGGAAGATTAAGTATGCTGAGGGATGAAAATGAATTTGGGAGCAAGCTCAAGCTCTGTTTAAAAGGAATACCCTAAAACTTTTCAGGATATTCAGGAACAGAGAATCCAGATTTTGCCTTCAATCAACCGCCAAACTGGGGACATATCAGTCTCAAGACTGTCTTCCTGGGAAAACTAATTAAATCTTTGGCAAATGATTAAGCCACTAAGACAGATTCTTAATATTGACTCAAATATCTCCCAAATCAGTTAAAACACATAAAGATTAAATGGCCTGACTATGACCCTTTTAGAAGAAAAACTTTGTTTTGAATGACAGCAAAGCAACACTTTGCATTTAGGACGTTATACTTCTTGTTTCAGATCTAACCACGGTATCTTATCAGTTTTCATTGGTTCCCTATTACCCCTAAAGTTTAAACATAAACCCCATTCTCCTTGGGCATATGTTCTTCCTAACCTGATTAATCCTTCCCACTTTTTTAAGCTTCTAACCATATCTCACTCTTCTCCAAACATTCCATGATCCATCAACATTGGCTCCTTAAACACAACATTCCACCTGCTATCTCCCAGCCTTGGCAATCGCCCATTCCCTACACCTGGATTACCTCCTTATCTCCTCCTGTTAAATTTCTCTGCCCAAAATTCAATTCAAAACCAACCTATATTCCAAAGGGCCTTTCCTGGGCTCTTGATTATCTGCTAGTGCTTTCCTTTCTCAGATTGCCTTCCATCAATTCATATATCCAGTGATACCTAGTTATTTACAGTCTTCCCCATCAGAATGTAAACTCCTCGAGGCTGGCAATATCTTTCTGCCTTTTGTTACATCACCAGTGCTCAACACGGGGCCTGCCATGCCAGTGTTTAGTAAATGCTTGTAGAATTCAGGGAGGGGAGAGCTAGAAGGGAAAATACTCAGTTCCCATTCATATTCCATCTTGGGTGCTGCTGTTATTGTTAATATGTAAAAGGCACTGAAAAGAAGGGGATATTTCTCTTGAAATCTCTTACAAATTCAGAGGTATCTTCAAGTTAGGTCAGTCAACATTTATTAAGCAACTAGTTACCAGACACTGTGCTAAGAGCTGAGGCTACAAAAACCAGTCAAAAATGAAAAGAAAATCAAAATCAAAACCAGTCCTTTTTCACAAGAAAGTTCACAGCAAAAACCTTACCAGCAAAGGCTTTTACTTGACTGAGAAGCTTTTACACTCTAAGAGAAATTTTAAAAAATAAAATTAAATTAAAATAATAATAATAATAATAATAACATAACGCTCTAGCTTTTACACTCTAAGAGAAATTTTAAATAATAATAATAATATAACACCTCTAGCTTTTACACTCTAAGAGAAATTTTAAATAATAATAATAATATAACACCTCTAGCTTTTACACTCTAAGAGAAATTTTAAATAATAATAATATAACACCTCTAGCTTTTACACTCTAAGAGAAATTTTAACAATAATAATAATAATAATAACAATAATAATAATAATACTATAACGCCTCTAGCTACTGGCCTAGCAGAATTTTTTCCTGGCCCAGAGCAAGTAGCTAAGGGCAGAGCTGATGTGAGGCAGACAAACCAAGATAGCTTCTCCATCAGGGCTGCTTATTCTAATTAGCCGTCTCCTCACCACTGGGAGACCCTAGGTGGTATTAGCATGGGTGAAAGAAAACTGAGCCCAAGAGGTTAAATGCTTGTTTAAACAATGGGGCAGGCCTGCTGTCTAACTGTCCATCTGTCTGTCTGTCTGCCTGCCTGGAGCTCCATCCTCCACACTGCACAGGCCCAACATCAAAAGCTTCAATCTCTCCCCGGCTATCACTAGGCTGTGAGATTAGCCCCGGTCTCCCACGGTGAAATTTTATGGACCAAATCTACCAGCCGCCAGTCTCAGCAGCTTAATCTCACCGGCAGCTTAATGCCAAGATACTCTTAGGCTAGAAACTGTCAGACCCCCAAGAGGGAGAGGTGATATGTAGCTTTAAACATCTGGAAGGGGAGGGGGAAGAACAGGGAGGGAGGGACCCGGACTTGTCAGCTTTCCCCGGCGCCCTGGTTAAGCTCAGGCCGAGAAGAGTCCCTTGCCCCGTTACCTGGAGGAAATGTGCCCCTTTTTCTGGTTCCCCAGGTTGCTTGTTGCTCTTGGCAAAGAACACGGGGTGAGGAAGGGAGACCCGGCTTTCAAGCGAGCAGGGGGCCTTTGGCTTTCCTGGGGAATTTGAACTTGACACAGGCATCAAACTGACAGCTCCTTGATGGCCTTGTCAGCCAGGCAGCCGCCGACACCCCCACCGTCCCCGAGTAAAAACAGCCCCAGAAGCACCAGCCCGTAATGAGAACCCCAGCACCTGTCTACAGGCAATTACTGATATTCTCCCGACACACAATGGATCACTTTTTCTCGAGTTGTTTTCACGAAATTTAGCAGTTTGAATACTAATCCCCTTAACAAAACTGTCCCCGGTGCTTCCCCCCCCTCCTCCTCCACCCCACCACACACTTTAATCTCCCTCTCCCAAGGGGGGGGGCGGGGGGGTGGGGGATGGGAGTGGGGGTGCGTACCAGCCAGCCTCCAGGCAGCACCTGGATTTGCATTGATTCTGTCCCTTGTCATTCAGTCCCCAACAGGAATTAGCATATGGCATTAAGGGGAAACTAGGGAGTAGAAAAGAAAGACGCCATTTGGATGGAAATCAGGGGCAAAGGAATAATCTGCCATCAACTAAAAAGCTTATTTGTGTATGGTTTCCCAAGCAAAGCTTAGAAAAAAGCCCATGTTGATTTTAGGCCGCACAAAGAAACCCTAATCCTTTCAAGGGAACTAAATCACCCCAAGAACAGCAGCTAAGAAGAAAGGCTCCTGACAGGGGAGGGCCATTCACCACCAAATAGATGCCACAAATCAAACTCTGTAAGTAAACAAAAATAAAAATGTGGGAAATGTTGGATTCAGAAAAAGGAAAGAGGAAGGGGGAAAAAAACAGCCCGAGGGAGGAGGCGCAGCCTGGGGGCCCTCCCCCACCCCCCTTCATCAATCACTCTCCAGCTTCAAACCCGGTAACAGGCATTCAGCTTAGAATGCTGATTCACAGAGCCCCCAACCTTTTCTTCTGGCCCAGGCCCAAAAGAGGGGGAGACGCATTCCACAGCTTCCCCCCCCCCAAATTAGCAAAATAAAGATACAGTCACTTCTGGGTGGGGGAGGCCCAGGGACTTCTTTTAGTGACCAGCTCTCCCCCTTCTCCCTTCCCCCCCCAACCTCCACTATGGGAAAAGGAAACAAATTCTGTTTTCTCTCATGGCCCTATTAAGTGCCAGGCAAACACTCTTTCCTCTTCAAAATCTGCAATAAACAATTACACATTTCTGCCTATGAATGAGCGCGGCAGGCCTATGAATTACCCGGCTCCTCTCCTTTATTTGGCTTTTAGGATTATGGATAACAAATTTATACAAACTTTTCAGTCCATCAAAAAATATGATGAAACATAAAACGAGAATACTCCTCCATTATGCAATAAAAAGCTAAAATTCAATATGCATCCCAAGTCATCCTGGGAGCGCCAAGCAATCGCGCTGGAAGTAAGCAGGCGCACCTTCTGGGAACCCTAAAAATAATGTACTATTTAAAATTCCATTCGGTCCAAATTCGAACATAATCTGGGATGCTCAAAATAGCTGCGGTTGGAGCCGGAGCCGATGAATTGCCAGGCGAAAATATGAGCCCAGACAACTATATAATGCAGAAGTGGTTCAAATTTCAATTTATTAAGACTACTTGGGCTCAGAGAGGTTCCAGTACCGCTAAGAAACTACACATTTAAGATGTGGGGAAATGCAAGAGAAAAACACCATCTTTTACTAAGCAATCACGGCACAGAACTAACTGGCTTTACCGTGCAAAAGACAAAAAAAGCGCAGGAGAGTTTACATAATTTAAAACTTTTGGAATTATACACCTCTGCTGTCGGGGACTTGAGGGAAGGCAACCTCCTTCCCCTAAACACGTTATTTCCAACAAAGCTGCCTGCAGAAAGATGATTTCTATCGGGGATGTTTAGGAACATTTTCTGCTAATGCACAGCTAGCTATTGCGGCTTAGGAGAAATTAATGGGACCGCGGATATTTCAATTTCACCCCGTCTATCGCTTATTAACTTTATCAAAAGCACAAAGCGTGAGAAGGCCCGGTATACGACCATCCCACCGGGAAATACTCAAAAACATCTGTGGGTTATCAGAGTCAGGGCTACAAATTGGCTACTTGGGAGCTCAATCCACTGATAGAACCATCATTCACCATCCCAGGCATTTCATGGTCATTTAAGTCAAACTCATCTGAATTAGGAGGAGCCTCGGAAGATTTCTGAAGTATTGATAAGGATTATCCGAAAATCCCCCTCCTTCCTCTCCACCCTTTTTTCCTCTCCGGAGAAAAGCCAAACAATGACAGCCACCAAGTCCCAAGGAGGCAGGGAAAAGAGTCCAGAAAGGAAGCTAACAAGGAGCAAAGAATGAATTCAAAAGGCTGCGCAGGGAGCCGGTCCTACCTTTGTTTACAGCGGTGTTGAAAAGTTTCTCTGAGCTGGCATCAGAAACCTGAAAGACAAAAAGAACAAAAATGATCAAAATGTATGATCGATTCCTTCTATTTTCAAAGAAATCCAGGCAAGTTAGCAAGGGCCCATGAAAATGGAAAGCTGCAGTTCCGCAACGTCATCCATAAGGTGGCGCTATCTGATCATAAGTATGAACTCTGCAGTGCAGTTATTTACCTGGGGGGGAGGATCTCAAAAAATATATAAAATAAAAATAAGTTCTAATTCGACATATTATCGGTACAAAAACACATTTCTATGCTCTAAAGTCATTCATTTAGGCCCCAAAGCTATTATTTCAAAACATTTCTTTCGAGCTGTGTTATGCTTTGAGGGGGAAGGGGGGGACGCTCAAGTATTTTTTTTCCATTTTATTTCATGACTGCTTATCATTCAAGTTTGGCTTTCCGTCCTAGAAAGCAGGCCAATTCTTATATAAACCTATTTCTTAAAATTCTTGTTCTAATCAACCTATCTTCCCCTATATATATATTCTCAGTTTGACCTTGGTTACTCAAATCACAAACATCTTCACCTGAATAAACATCCATCCAACTCTACAGCTTTCTGTCATTTTCTCTTTGCCTTTTTCTTAAAGACCATGTCAGCTCACTTGATTATCAAAGCAGTTTTGAAATAGGTGAAGGAAAAAAAAAAAAGCGCTAGCAAACAGGCTATGATCATTGCTCAATGGATAATTTCATCATACACTGGCTTTTATTTCAAGAAATAAAACATGGGCTGTAAAAAAAAAAAAAAAAATTCTTCTTTTAGAACTACCTACTTGCCTACTTGTAGGCTCAGAAAATGCCAAAAGATTTTTTTTGAAATTTTAGACAATGAATTAAAAATAAAAACAAAAACATTTAGTTTGTAGTTAAAGCAAAAAAATGACAGTTAGATCTGTTGCTGATTTCCCACAAGGAAAAGCAAAAATTTTAACTATAAAAAATAAGGTTATCTAAAATGATGACTATTGGATAAATTGGTAGGCAGAAATATATAGCACATGGTGGGTTTCTGAATTAATAGTAGCAGCCTGCCATGTTGTTGTTTTTTTCTTCTCCCGGTGACCATTTTTTCTGTTTTGATTGATTCCCATTTTACTTTGTTGTTATGTCCACACTAAAAGAACTGAAGATCCCTTTTTTTTCATGTAAGATAGGATGATCAGTTTGCCTCCGCAGGAAAAATATATCTCGGGCGCTGTTTCCCAAGGATTATGCATAAATATTATACACACACACTCATCTACGTGTTCATTCACTTAAGAGCCAATGAGCACTAAACATTTTTAATGTTGTTAATAATTAAGAAAGAGCTATTGTTTTCCTTCATAATAACAGATTGGTTTTACTTGACACATCTTGTATGAATTTATTAAAAATAAAACGAGATTCTTCTTGCAAACTGAAATGCCTTATAAACACAATTAGATCGAATTCCATGCTATGTTTTTGCTTTTCCTAATGAGGATCCTTTCTCTGCCTCACCCCCCCCAAAAAAAAAAAAAAAAAAGAAAGTGGCTATGGGGAGGGAAAGGAGAAAAAAGCCACCAAATATGTCACTTCAAAAGATTAAAAGAAATCTGCTGGCCAAAAATATTTTAACTTAAAGGAATAATGTAACAGAAATTAAATATCTAAAATGAGGCTTCTAGAAACTTAGTTACTACCCTTCAACCAACAGAATTCACTTAATTATTCTATCTTTTTCAGCTCCAATCCATGAAATTCATGACTACGGAAAGCCCCCCTCTCCCAACAATCCTCTGTCAAAACAAAATCAAAACATATATATATTTTTGATATGGAGGGAAAAGAGGCAGTGACTTTTTGGTGTTTCTTTTAGTTAAATAAAAAGGACCTGAGGAAATGGCTTATAAAGCATATTATGCCTAAATGAAGGTGTGATTTGAAATTGTAAGAGAAATCATTTTACAAGGACAGTTAGAGGCTTAAAGCATACATGTTCTACAAACACCAGGGGGGAAAAAAAGCCATTTTTTGGCTCTCCTATTGAGGCAGGTTAAGCACAAACCGCCTAAAACCTCCCAGGTCTGGTCCTCATAAGAGTTCTCCAGATCAATCAAAAACAGGAAGGCAAAGGATTTCAGTTCTCGAATCTGTTTGGGGATTTGCTCCTTCATGCAGCATTTAAGGCTCTGAAGGAACCCCAAACCCTTAAAAATAACAACACAGCTGTTTCTCGAAGAAGAACGGGTGGGTTTTGTTTGTTTGTTTTGCCTCCAGAACAGGAGGAAAGATAAATATAATTCATTCTCGTGGCATCTTCGGAAAACTTGAGGAATTATTTGGTGGCAAGGGCCTTCATTTGCACTTTCTCTTTCCTCTTCCCCATCATCCCTGAAGGGAAAGTCTGCATTTCCGTGCCCCCCCCCCCCATTTCTGAACCGATTTTTCTTTTGGCTTTATTCATTCTCAGAGCTAAAGCTGAGCCACTTCACAGAGAATTAAAATAGGCTCTGTCTGCCCTTTCCAGGAAACCTCAGGGACGGAGGAATCCTACTTTCTTTCCCTGAATTTTCTGAAACCGAAATCAGCCTAAAGCAGCACTGGAAATGAAAGGCGGCTGCGGAAGGTGGCCAGCGGCCCATCCTTCTCGGTCGGGTCCCTCGGACCCAGAGAAGCCGCAGCCTCTCCAGCTGGCGCAAATCAAGGGTTGAATCTTTCAGTCTCGAGGCACATTTTTTTTTTTTTTTTTAGCTTATTTCTAAATGCAAAACCAAGTGTTTGCTCTTAAGGAAAAGTGAATGGGCTAAAATAAAGGCGGAGAAAGCAGAGGCTGCGGGGGACACCGCGAGTCTTCGGCCCCTCGCGGGGAATCCAGAAAGCAGGCGGCCAGCGCCGGCCGGGCAGGGTTTCCCCTGCAGGGATTCTCCCTCCACAACCCCGCACCTACGAACGGGCCGATCCGGCGAGGAAACGCGCAGCTCGGCCCGAATTTAGGAACTAATTCGCACAGAGCCTCGCTTCATTTCTAACTTTCCCTCTTCCTTCCCTAGCATCAGGGCTGTCTCCATGGTTGTCTGCAGCTGCTTTCTCCAGGAACTTTGCCGGCGGGGCCGGCGGGGAGGAGGGGTTGGAGCGCCTCGGCTCCGGCATTTGGACCCGGCTCGGGGAGATGGGGGCCGAGGGATCTCGGAGCAGCTGCGCCCGAGGCCTCGGGCAGAGCGGGGATGGAGAGAAGGGGGAGCAGGGAAAGCCGGAGCCTGCAGCCGCTGCCCTCTCCTTCCCCCAAGCCCGGACTCCCTCCCAGCGGCCCTCTCGCCCCAGTCGGAGGCAGGGTCTCCGCGGAGGCGCTTGGGGAAGGAGCTGTGGCCGTGGGACCGGGGCGGGGGGGGGGGGCCGATGGGAGGGCGCTCCCCCCTTGCCCCCGGAAAGTTCGAGCCCCCCTCCGTCACCGGCCAGCCGTGGGTGCGAGGACTGGGAGGGCGTCTTAGTCTCCCCCAGCTTCGATCTAACAGAGTTCAAAGACTAATCCTACATTCGAGGGAGCCCCGGTTCCTTCCATCCGACACCCGAGCCTCGGCGCCCCCGCCCCCTTCCCCCCAGGCTCCCGAGCTCGCCTCTCAAAGAAAGAGAAGTACAAAGGCTGCCGGACTGGCTGCGGCGGAGCCAGCCGCCTGGAAGGAAGGAGGACGGAGGGAGCGGCCGAAACGCGCCCCAGGAGCGGGCCGGGGAGCTCGGGACCCGGGCTTCTCACCGCCGCCCCCTCCCACCCAGCACAAGACAATACCGCCCCCGGCCGGGCCGAGGCGGCTCCCCCCACGGCGGGCCCGCAGCCCGAGTCCCCGTCTCCGCGAGCACCCCCACACTGCCCCGGGGAGGGGGAAGGGGCGCTCTCCGAGCCTCCTCGGCACCGCGAAGGGAGGCGGGGAGCCGGGCGGGCAGGCTCCCCTCCCGGCCCGGAGGGATGGACTGGAAAGGGGGGCTCCGGAGGGGTCGCCATTACCTGCTGGCCAAGGATTGCTCCGGGGCCCCGACAGCCCCAAGTTCATGGTTCGCTTCCCAATGTGGCGGGGCTGACGAGAGCCGGGTGGGGGGGCGGGAGAAGGCGAGTTTGTGAGGGAAGAGCCCTCCCCCCCAATCCACACGTAGTAAGTAGCCCCAACTCCGGCCGGGCAGCTCGAGATGCTCCGTCCTCGGCGGGTGAAAGTCTCACGGCGAATCCTCCGGACCACAATCCTCTCCGGGCGACGGGCGGAGGTACGAGGCCACCAGGGCTGGGGCCGGACTCCGGCCGACGCGCCTCGGCTCCCCGGCTCCGCGACGCCCCGCTTCTCCCGCTTCTCCGCACGAAGGTTTCCAAGAAGGAGCAAAAAAATAAGGGGGGGGGGCGACAGCCGGAGTGTGTGCGCGCGCGAGGGGGAGTGTGTGCGCGTGTGCGCGCGCCGAAAGCGCCGCCGCCACCGCGCACGGGAGCTAAGAGAGAGGCGGCGGCGACAGGACAAAGGAGACCATGTGCAGACGGAGGAGGGAGGGAGGAGGGAAGGGAGGCAGCGCAGGGAGAGCGCCGGGGCTGCGCCTGTGGCGGAGGCGGCGGCGGCGGCTCCTGCGGCTCCTCCTCCGGGCGCCCCCGCTCCGCTCGGGCTGCAGCCGCGGCTCTGGGGGCCGGCTCCCGACTCCCCCCGGGTGGCGGCGGTACGCAGAGTCCAGGTGCCCGCGGGCGTCTCCGGGCTGGGGCGGCGGGCGCTGGCCGAGGTCGGCTCTCTCGCTCCCGGCGCCTTTCTCCTCCCGCGCTGTCACATCTCAAGTGAACTCCATGGGCAGCGGGCGCCGCCGAAAGCTGCCCTGCGCTCCGCCGCTGCCCGGGAGGCCGAGCCCGAGGCCGGGAGCTGCCCCGGGGGCAGGCGGCCCTCGCTCTCCGCCCCGACGGCCGGCCGCGGGACCGGGCGAGGCTCGGCGGCCACGAGCTGCTCCTCTCCGGGCTGCGCGGAGACGCGCCTCATCCAGCTCCTCTCCGCGCTCCGAGAGGGACTTCCGATCCAGCTGCAGTGCCAGCGTCGGAGCCCGAGCCGCCGCCGCGGCCGCCCCTCCCCCGCCTCCGCCCCCGCCCCCGCCCCCGCCGCTTCTCCCGCCCCGCCCCGCCACTCCTCCAGGCTCCGGGCCTCGCCTCCCCTCGCACTTCCTCCGCCCGCCGGCTCGGGCGCGCTGCGCGGAGCTCGGCTGTCCCGGCCCCTCCGGGCTGTGCGCTCCGGGGGCGCCCCCGCCCGTGGCCCCGGGCCCTGCTCCCCTCCGGGCTGTGTGCTCCGACAGACGCGCCGGGCGCCGAGCCGCGGCTTCCTCCTAACTCCACATCCCGGGCGCACACGGCCACGGCGAGGGGGCCGCCGCGGGCCCAGCGGCTACTTCCCGGCGCGTCCGACCCCTCGGGAGCGGAGCCCGGCCCCCCGAGCCCGGCCCCTCCGAGCTCCGCCCCGGCCGGCAGCCGGCGCCTGCTGCTCCACCCGAGCGGGTTTGCTGAGACCAAGGTCTACCTCTCTCCTCCGGGACCGCAGCCCTCGCCCTGCCCGCCCGGTCCTGGGGCACAATCCCAGGGGGCTGTCATGACAGGCCCCCACTTCAGCAGAAGGCTCGCGGCGCGCGAGCAGGAGCCGTCAAGGGTCCGGTTCGAGCCCCGGGACGCGCTCCGTCCCTCGCCCGCTCTGCAGGCCTCTCCCACCGGAGTTCGGTTCACGTGTGCAGGGGGCCCAGGACCGAGTCCCCGCCGGCCCCCGTGCAGCCCGGCCGAGGTGCCTCCTCACCCTTTCCTCCGGGCCTTTGTTTGACTTCCCCTTGCACACCGCGAGAGCCCCCGCTACGGGGAGTGGGTCGCTGGCCTTTGGGGCAGTTCTGGAAGCTCGGGAGGCTCCCGGAGAGGGCGGGGGGGGGGGGGCGCTCGGGCTCAGTAAGTGCACCTGCAGGGAGGGCGGAGCTCGGCTGTGACGCCTCCTCCGGCCTCTCTCGGCGCTGTGGCCCTCCAGGCTGGAGTCAGTAACACTACAGTAAGAGTTGCGGAGTCGCGAGGTGTTGAGATACCCCACGAGGAAAGGGCGCGGACGGAGGCTCAGGCTCGCGAGTCTCCACTCCACCGCCACCTTCGTTCTGCCGTACACGCGAGGCCAGGGGTCAAAGGCCAGGGGGGGAAAGGCGAGGGAGTGGGGGAGAGGCAGCTACTGTATGGCCGCAGACTGCAGGGCATGGCGAGAGCCCGGACTACCGCAGGGAGGCCTAAGCTTTAGGCTCAACACGACTTAATTCAGACAATTCTTATTATTTTTGGAGGGGGGAGTGAAGAAATCTGCAGAGAAAGAGGGAACCTACTTTTTGAACATTAAAATAAAAATAGATTTAAGAGCTTCTTAATTAAAAAAAAAATCCCATTATTCTAAAAAGAAAACTAACAACAAACCAAAACGTCCCCTCCCGATTTGGAGGTAATTGGTAATTGGGGGAGGAAAGTGAGGAGGCAAAGGGCTAGGGAAGATGAGGTGGTGATGATGATGCTAGTGGAGTGGGGGAGGGGCTGACCAGTGTGGATAACTAAGAGCGTTTCTCTGCCAAGATCCCTGGAAATGTCAGAGCAGGGGCACGTGCAAACGGGAGCCTCGTTCTTCCAGCAGCTCACGCGGCGCCCTCCATGCCAGCCCCTCTCCTCTGCTGATCACCCCCATTTGTTCTATCTTGTTTGATCTGTTTCTTCTGTCTATCTTTTTTTTGGGGGGGGGTGTACATAGTTGTTTGCAGGCAGTTTCCATTAGACTGTGCGTTTCTTGAGGGCAGGGGTTGTTTTGAAGTCTCTCAGGCATTTCATGCACACAGAAGAAAGCTCATGGATGTTGACATGTCACAGGGAAAAGCCAAGGGGGCCCTCAAGCTGCCTGAAACAAACTATTTTAAAGCTTCTTCCACAGATCCAAAAGAGCTCAAAGAGAACCGGGGAAATTGAAGGGAAACCCACCCAGGAAGCAGCCGCCTCAGCCAAGCATCCAAGCTCCTTCTCTGCTGCTTGAGTGAACATCAAGAGCCAATCAAGGCAGAATATCCCGTTTTTCTTTGTAATTCACCCCAGGTCTCCCACTCATGGAAAACAGGCACCTACACCCACCTACGAGTCAACTGAGATGCCCACTAAAACAAAAACAAACCACTCAGGTCCTTCTCTACTTTCTATGGGCACAAGCAGCCATTTTCGGAGGCTTTGTACCAGTATCCGATTTTCATTCCCCATTATCAGGCATTAGGTCCATGAGGAAGCTCTAGGCCAGTGGAGACCCGTGGATGTGCGTGCATCCATATCATTATGCACGCAGATTTCTTGACTGCCCACGACCGTGGGGAGTGGACATGTGTGGGGAAGAATGGCGAGCGGCCACAAGTCACATTTTCCTGAACATGGCAGTGGAGAACATTGGACGGAATGCTACATTTAATGTTGACGGACCTGAGTTCAAATCCTAGCTCTGTTATTTAATATCTCTGGATAATAATCTTGGACAAATCTCCCACGTTCTCCTGGCCTATGATTCCTCGACTCTACAATTAAGGATATTGACCTAAATGGTTTCAAAGGTGCCTTTCATCTCAAAATCCATGATCTGATGATTTCCGTTCTTGTCACTGTCCTGGAGCTCAGTTTCCTAAACTGAGATGGCATTAAGTTACCTCAATGATTCTCCTGCCTTCCTCAGCCAATGATCCATCTCTAAATCTATCAAATGATCTGTACATGAATAATTTCAATTTCCAAATATGTAAAATCAGGAATGGCATTCTGAATCAGATCCTTGGGGCAGCTGGGTGGCGCAGTGAACGGAGCCCTGAAGTCAGGAGGACCTGAGTTCTAATCCACCCTCACTTAACACTTCCTAGCTGTGTGGGGGTGGGGGGAAGTCACATCCCCAATTGCCTCAGGGGAAAAAAAGAACCGGAGATTTGACTTGTATAATAGGTTCAAGTCCTGCCTCAGACACTTCCTAGCTGTGTGACTCAAGTCACCTATTTGTCTCATCTGTAAAATGAGCTGGAGAAGGAGAGGGCAACCTTCTCCAGTATTTTTGCCAAGAAAATCTCAAATGGGCTCACAAAGAGTTGGATGTGAACTGTACTAAGTGGACAACAAACAAACAGAAGTTCTTATCCTGAAATCTGTGAACTTATTTAAAAAAAATTTTTTTTTGATAAGTGTATCTTCAATAGAGTTTCTAATAATATTTTATTTTATGCAATTAAAAAAAATTCATGGTTTTTGAGAAGAGGTCCATGGGCTTCACCAGACAGCCATGAGAGTGTCTGTAATGCAAGCAAGGTTAATAACTCCTCGATTAAACCACCTCTGAGATCCACATTTATGATCTCATTTATTCAATGAACAAACATTTATATAATGTCTACTATATGACAAGTGCTGTGCTAGGAGTTAGGGATTCAAAGAAAAAAAAAGCTCTAGTTCTTGTCTTTAAATATTTTATAATTTCTATAGTTTCCATAAAAAGGGACTGCAGATTCTCTAATCCCAAAGAAACTTTATAGAAGCATCAAAGTTTATTCTGATTGTGTTCCCCTTTTACTGTCACCTCTCTCCTGCAGAAGGGGCTTTGAGTATTGGGGAAGAGAGTTAAAAAAAACTGTGTCAGGGAAAGATGAGGGAAGCCAAGAAGGAGCATCAAGAGTCTGGGCAATCCACATCTGGGATAAGCAGACACTGACACACTGAGCACAAGGATTAGAACCAGGCTCCATTATAGCTTGTCTGGGAAGACTTTAGCTTCCTCTTATTAGAATCTTAATCTGAAGATTAGGGAGACCTAGCCTGGAAGCCATCCACTTGGTCGCCTTAGATTGAGGAGGGAAGACATAATGAACCCAACACGGGCTGCTTAGGAACAATTTGAGCCTCTTAGCTCCCTCTAAGTCCAGCAAGCCTTGGGGGGGAGGGCAAGTAATGACAAGCAGCCACTCAACAGGGGGAGTTGACTGCCTTTTACATGTTAAATTGTTCAGATGTTTAAAATACTTTGTGTTTCTGAAACATCCAAAAGCTTTGCCAAGTTTACAGATTAAGCCAGCTGAAAATAAAACACTAAGGAGCTAAATTAAGAGCCCCTTCTCTTCCCTCATATCTCAAAAACGCATCCTAAGTTATCATTGTTAGCAGTTTAACAACTAAGAGTATGTGTTTGCTTCTCATCAAATAGCAAATTCTGAGAGTCGGAAGCCTTGATGCGAAATTCCATTTGTACTGTGAATTACCAGAACGAAGCTAAAAAACTGCTTTGGGGGGAGGGGAAAAAGTTCCTTATGATTTGGGGCCCCTGATTAAAAGATTTTATTCATTCATTCAAGCCCATTTTGGATGACTACCAGATTTGAACACTATAGGTGCTTAATGTTTGCTGAATTTAATTTCAAGTCACACAGCTAAAAGATGTTCTCAACTATGAGTGTGCTTACTATATGGAACCCACAATCCATTGCATGCATGCATGCTCTCAGCCTACCTTACATGATTACCAGATGTGCACTGTAGGTGCTTAATGTTTGCTGAACTTAATTTTAAGTCACATTGCTAAAGGATAATCTCACCTATGAATGCACTTACTGTTTAAGGAACCCACAATTCATCCATCAACCGCTAAGCATTTATTAAGCACCTTCTATGTGTCAGGCATTATATCAGGAACTGAGGAAGCTGACAAAAATAAACCTGTTCTTGACAGTGTACTTTGGTTTGAAAAAAAAATAGGTAGAGGTTTTAGGTCAGGTCAAGGCTATTTCTGGGTCTGGAATTAATCTGGGAGGGGAGGTGTTGAATTTGTAGAAGGAAATGAAGGGATGGAAATTCCAGATTTTAAACTTAAGATAGAGTAGGAGCTGGAAGCCCTGGGTACTATTCTAGAATGTGGCCCTAAATTTCATTTTTTCATTGGTGACATGAAGGGGAAACAAAATGGAAAAATCCTGGGATTTGGAGTTCTGGGTTCAAATGCCGCCTCTGCTAATTCTTCCAGAAATGATAGTGGGTACTTCCTCAGTTTCATCTGAAGATGAATTCTTTCAAATGAAGAATGGACCTAGACTGCCTTTGGAAGGAGATCCTATGCCTAAGGGATCTCCAAGATCCTTTAGCTCCAAAGTGCTGACAATCCCTTCTATTTCCAGTTAAAAATTGGTCACATTTTTCTCTCTATGGCTAGAATTGTTAATACTTGGGCTCAGCGTCTTTTTCCAAAGACATTTAAATAGAAGGCACAATATGAATTACAAACACCGCATTAAAAGCAAAAATTGGGAAAATGTTCATCCTGTCTCCGGTATTAGCCTCCTGTAAATAACCTGGTAGGAGAGGGAGTCATTATCTGTTTATGAGCCTGTTGGGAGGGAGTCTCCCAACTCAGTGGAGAAGTGGAGGTACCTCTAGGGAGGATCAAAGTCTCTTTGGTCCCTCCCCTTCTCTGCACTCACTTTGCCATCACCCTAATTCAATCCCTCATCACCCATCTGATGAACTACCTAAGAGCTGCCCAAAGGCTCCTCCTGACTTCAGGTTTTCACCTGCCAAAAGAATATACTAAACCAAAGTTCTAAACAAATCACCCTACCCTGGCTCAATAACCCTCCGGGGCTCCCTTTTGCCTCCCTCTTCTCCGTGGAACATTTCGAATCCTCCCCATTGGCTTCCAGCCTTGCCTTCCCAACATGATTTCACATTTGCTCCCTAGGTGCTCACCCCAATCTGGACTACCAGCTGTTGGGCAAACTTGACATCTCATCTTCCCTGGGGTCTCCTCCCCTCTGCCTTGGGCCTTCCCTCCTTTGTTAGCGCCCTTTCCCTCTCTCTCCTGGGATTTTCCTGGGGAAGAGAATACTCATGGAGAGAACTCTTTAACACTGATGCAGATAAGTGGCTATTGGGTGACTCAGAGAGTGGCACCAGAGGGGTGAACCAGGACCCTGGGTCACATGCCCAGACTTTCCTTAAGGGAGGGGTCCTTATTTTTCACCAGAACTGTAATAGAGCAGCTGCATGGCTGGGCACACAGAGCTGGTTTTAGTCCGGAAGTCCTGGATTCAGATCCTGCCTCTGATACTTCCTGTGTTGCCATGAACAAATCATTTAAACTCTATAGGGTATCTGAAACATGAGGATAATACTGGGTGCCTACTTCAGAGAGTTATTGGGAAGACAGTGTTTGTTAAAAGAGATAATGTTTGTAAAGTTCTTTGTAATTCTTGAAGCGACTTATCACATATATAGACATATATATGTCTACACAAGGAGACATATAAAAGAATAGAAACTCATCTATATCTATCATTTACATATGTATTCATATTTATAGATAAATATATAGATCCAGATCTAGGCACAACTGCATAGCTATATCTCCTTGTGTTTGTATATGCATAAAAAAGTATATACTTATACATTGTCAGATATATGAATAGATATAGACACAGATAAATAGGTAAGAAAAAAATGCAAAGAAACAGGTATGTATGCACATGAGCCCACCTTGCTAGAGAGTCAAGGAGCTAGGGAGCATGATGATTGTAGTGGGGACTTGAGTCCTGGGTTCAAATACTGCCCCAGTAGTATTTGAGTAATCTACTTCATTAACTCTCTCTTATTTTCAGAAATCCTCTAGGCTGATTAGGGTCTTTTCACTGGTAACACAAGATAGTTTTCCTTATATTACACTGTCATAGTGAAGGAATAGATGGATGGATGAAAGAGTGAACATTTCAGTCTATTCTAGTTTTCCTAGAGACATCTAGAAAGAAAAGAGTTTGGGGGTCAGTCACTAAGGTGTGTAAGGGGTGACAAGATGAAAAGGGGACATGCCAAAAACTAGTTACAAAGAAGGACCCACTTTCCCCACTTTTCATTGCTTCCCAGTAACAGGTTAACCAAAGTCCCAATGGAGGCCACTGGGAAAACAGGAAATTCCCAATCTGACAAGGCTGAGCCTCTTACTTTTCTGCCCATTTGCCAATTCGTGACATTCTGACCTTAGATTGTGTAGCCCAGGCTATTTTTGCTCATTTTTGGGTCCTGGGAGTTTTTTTCTTTTTCTCTGTACCCACTATACCTCTGGATCTTATCCATGAGATCTCTGATTTATCTGATAGAGCTGGTTCCCAATCCTTCTTGACATCTCCCCTCAATTCTATAACTGGCGATTTTTAAATGGAAATCATATTACTTAGCCCGCTCTGAAAGGATGCCGCAATATCTCATGCTCTGCCTGCTGTAAAGCCAAATCCTACACCATTCCGTACCTGAGTTGCTACAATTGATCATGTTGGTACGACAAGAGGGAAATAAATAATTTGAGTGGTATTAGTTTATGACTCGTACTATGGAGACACAGGGAGGAATAAATATTTTTTCCAAGGGAAGAAGTAGAGAAAGAAATTTTACATCTGGACAGCACAGAGTGTGTTACAAACCACAAAGGAAGTCTACATATATGGGGGGAGACCTCCATAAACCATCCCGTTTAGCCACCGAATCCACATTCAAATATTGGTCCTCACATCTGACTGACACCTACACAGCAAGGAGATTCAGACTAACAACAAACTCAATTCTCTTTGCCACCCCCAGGCCCAGGACTCATTAATCCAGATTTCTGCAAAAGCACATATGCTAACTGAAAAGCATCATGGGAGAGGGCAAAGGTTGAGCTCCTGAATCCCTTTTTAAAGCTGGATGCTGGAAAACTGCATCCTGTGACCTCGTGCACATTCCCCTGCTCTACCTCCCTCCCCCAAGAAATAATAACATTTAATACCGAGAAAACAGTGAAAGTTGATGGAGGATGATGCTGTTTTGTGGCCGATCAGAGGAAGTCTGGATTAGGAGATGGATCCTTCGCTCTCTCTGTCCAGTTTCCTTTCCACCATCTCCTAAACCCTCCTGGACAAAGGGAAGCGCACACTGAACACTCAGGGTTTCCCTCCTGCTCGGTCGGGCCAATGCTCTGAGATTTCTGCTGACTGGTTCTGTTCGGCTTTTGGATTCCTTCACAGCCTGGCACCTTACAGCCTTCCCAGGTCTCTGATACTCCCCTCTGAGGACTCTATGACAGTGGTTCTCAAAGAATGGGCAAGGGATTCCTGACACTATTTTTAGGGGGTCCATGAGATCAAAACTGTGTTTCTTAAAACAACAAAACAAAACAAAACAAAAAACAACCCCGTGTTTCTAAGAACTGTAAACCATTTTAACTTGTAATATGTAAATCTTGCTAGTTATAACCCACATAAACACAAGCTTTGGGGGAGATATTCAATAATGTTTTAAAATTCCAAGGGGGTCTTGGGACCAAAACGTGAGAAATTGTTCCTCTGTAATCCAGGATCACAAGCCTACTGGCTATTCCTCACACATAATGCTCCATTTCCTGACGCCGGGCTTTTACCCTAGCAGTACCTCCCACCTGCACTATACTCTCCTTCCTCAATAAGTGCCTCATAAGTTCCCTGGCTTCCTTCAAGACATCACCCAAATCCTTCTTTGTTTAGGAGCCCATCCTGACAGCCCTGCTGCTAGTGCCTTCCCCTGGAGGCTGGTTTCCATATATTCTGTTTACAATTTGTATTCTTGTTACTTGCATTTTCTAGACCACTGGGTCTGGGGTTTCTAAGACCTGAGTTTAAATTTAACCTCAGATCTCCATAGCTGTATGATCCTAGACGAAGCACTTAACTTTTGTGTGCCTCAACTGCCTCAACTGGGGTAATACTAGGAACCTACCTCCCAGAGTTGGTGAAAGAATAAAATAAGATGCAATTTGTACACAGTTGTGCTTAATAAGTGTGTGTTCACTTTTGCCCTCTTTAAAATGTGCTTCCTTGAGGGCAAAGACAATGTGTCTGCTGTTTTGTGTGTGTGTGTGTGTGTGTGTGTGTGTGTGAAGTGGTGTGTTCTGGACTAGTTAGCCTCTGAAGTCCTTACAACTCCCCAGCTGTGGTCTTAATCTCCATTTACTTAGCCCGCCCTTTTCTGACTTATTGATAAGTTTAAAAGTGAAATGTGGGTCCTTTACATTGAAGAAAGAGAATGAAAATAAATGGAAAAGAGGTCAAATGGCTGGACCTAGAACAGCCTCTGGGGGCACAAAAGAGTTTGGGATTTGACTTACAGCAACAATCCTACTTGTGAGTGTTAATAGCGCTGCCAGTCTGATTTCCCCCTTTCTTCTCCAGGGCGGCTGGAAGGAATTGTCCAACTAAAAAGCCTTCGGTGCTCCCTGGCTTTATCCAAACCAGATTGCGCTCGGATGCAGGGGCCAAAGCGGCTGTAGGTTCCTTCAAAGGAACCTGAGGCTGGATGAACATAAAAGCTGGATGCCACAGCAGGAGCTGCCTTCTTGGCTGGCTACCCTGTGGTTCCGGTTTCAAGGGGAAACCAGCATCAGAAGTGGGTCTGGGCCAAAGAACTGAGCCCTTCCTATGCAAAGGCCCTTCTGTGTGCTCCCACATTCGAGGAAGGTACATGAGGGATTTGGGGTTTGACTTAGAAATTTGGGTTTCGCCTGAAACCCGCCTGGTTTCCCCTGTTAAAAAAAATAAAGATTTGCTCGACTCAGCTTTATAGTTACTGACATCTGGGCCGGGAACCACCTTTGCCTACTCCCACTCAATATAATACACACACACACCCCCAATGGAAAAACCCAAAGGCTGAGTAGACTTCTGAGTAAAGAGAGAAGGTGATGGAGACTGGCTCAGAGGCAAGTCCCTCCTCCACCAGCCTCTCCTGCCGTCCCTCGGGCAGCACGTTTTGCTTTAGCCTCCGTGCCTTTGCCCAGGTGGTCCCCCATGCTTGGAACACCCTTCCTCCTCATCACTGCCTTTGGAAACTCTGTGTATCCTTCAAAACTCAGCCTATCACACGGATGCTAAGAATTGTAGGGCCCGACACAGCGAACGTGACTTGCTGCCAGGGTGCTTATGAAGGCCCATGGTCCTACCTTCCCGCTAATCTGTCACCTCCACAGTCATCCTGGTTGTAATTCATCGATCGATCAATCAATCCTAAATGCTTGGGACTCGGCTTTCAACAAAAACAAAAACAGCCCGCTTTGGACCCCCCTTGAGGAAGCCACGTCCTGCCCCAGTAATCAGGCTGGATTTGGACTCAGCTACCCACTCACCCCTCACCTGACTCCCCCTTTGATCAATGGCGTTAATGGGAGAGCCAGCTGGTCGGGGGCTAGTCGATAACACATGAAAAGCAAGCAGCAGCTTACAGGAGGGAGAGGTATTTCTTCCTCCCTTTCCCACATTAACTCCCACCAGGCCTAATTCTTGACATCCAACACTCCCACTATGGGCCATCTGTTCATGTGCCAGAGTGTGGATTAATACCCGAACATGAACTGGGGGGGAGGGAGGGAGGGAGGGAGGGAGCCGGAGGAGCCGGCTCTGAGTTGTACAGGGCACATCCAGAACGAAGGCTTCTGGGAAGTGTGTACAAGCAAGCCAGCTTCGCCGGTGAGACCGGGCCACCCCCTCCCCACTTCCACAAGCCCCTTCCTCCTCCTGTGCTCCCCTGTGGTCTGTTCTTGCCCTCCCGGGGAGGAGGGGGAGATACTAAAAGGAAGGCACATTCCATCTTCATGAGTGGGGAGGGGGATGATTCAGACACAAGTGAAGAAATCGAGGGTCCTGACCAGGCTTGCAAACAGTGACTCCCCTATGGCAGATAATCCCTTCAACTTGGCTAGTGGTGAAGAAAGCTGTTTCCATGAAAAGAAAGAGAGCCCTTTCTTTACCTTCTCCATGTCAGTGGGAACATCTGGGCCGGGTGGGTGGAATGATTGTGGGTTGTTAACTTCAGGAGGTGACATGCATTCGAGTATTGCATACATGGAGCTGGAGGAGCTTCTCCTTTCACAGATGAGGAATCAAGGCCCAGGAAGAGTACAAAAGATCAAAGTTCTAGAGGGGGAATTTGGAGGCCAGATAGTCCACCCCTTATTTTCAGGGCAGGGAGGGGACCCAGAATTATACACTTAGAACTGGGAAGGATCTCAGCCATTTGGTCCCCTTCTCTCATTTTTAAGTGAAAAACTGAGCCCTGGAAGGGCTGAGGGGCTGTTTCTGGCAGAAACTGTCCAGGGCGGGACCTGAACCTAGCCACCATTCCTTCCCTGTCTCAAACATACTGCTTCCTTATTTCCTGACAAGTCAATGGGACTGAAGGGCACGTACCAGTTCCCCTTCCACCCATTCACATACAACCCGGCACTTTGGCTCTAAATGTTTCTCCCAGGCTCCAAGCCAGTCATCACATGGTACCACGGGCCTACCAAGATAGTTTTTAGCTTCGTATTGTAAACACAAGAAAAGCCCAAAGCGGGGCTGGGTGTGCGTCATCACAAGCCCTTTCATCTGCAATCTACGGGGAAGAAACTTAAGAAAAGAATGCGAAGACCTGGAAGCGGTGTCCTTGAACGCTGCCATGTTCTCAGCCTGGCCCGGCCTTCCTCTGGCCGAGGAAATGTGCAGAGCACATCAGGAAGTCATTGAGTGATTTGTGATTTCCCAAACATCGAACTAAAAACCCAATATCCTGGCTCAGACTGAAGGGGAAGGGGCCTGGTCCCGCATGGGCCTTTGGAACACGAACCCTTGACTCTGGAAAGAGCTTGTTACCAAGGTATGTGTCCTCAGTGGGGTAGATCATTGGCAAGGGAGACAAAGTCCACATTCAATCATGCCAGAGCGATACCTCAATATTCCATTTTGGGGGGAAAATATTAAGTCCAAAGTCTACCTGGAGGATAAGATTTTCTTAAACAGAAATTATTTTCTAAAATGGCGTCTAAAGGAGAGAATATTTGTAAAGAGCTTTGCAAACCTTAAAGCTCTGTAAGGGCCAGCCATGATTACTATCTCCTGCCAGGAGGCCCTTCCTACCCAGCCCATTCTCTCTCCCTTCTCTCAATTCAATTCTATTCAGTCAATATTTAAGTGCCTACTGTGTGACAGCTGTGGGGATAAAAAGTATAGCTACAGAGACAAAGATGGGCCCCTCCCGGACTCCAAGGTCTCCGCCAGGCTGAGGCAACCCCCATTCCATGATCGAGGCTGGGTAAGAAATGAGGCCATGGCCTCCCATTAATGCTAACTGCCTAGTTCACAGTGTAAGGGCAATGAACCAGGGCACAGAGGCAGGCACACCTTCTCTGTAACTGCAGGGAGAAGGAAAAATCACCCATGACCAAACAAATGTGATGGAAGGGTGAATTTGGAACCAGCCCCCGGTTCAAATCCTGGGCTTTGGGCATCACCCTCCATTTCTCCATCTGTAAAATGGGAATATAGACAAGATGTTCTCTCAGATTCCCACCAGCTCTCACCCTCTGATCCTAATTCACTTTTTTTAAACTGCATTTCAGCCTTTCTGCGGTAAGAAAGCAGGGGAGCTGGGCTGGGCTAGAAAGTAACCTTTTGGGGTCTGTTGGGATACAAATATCCTTCCGCCAACAGTACCGTTTCAGCAATAACATCCCCCAGCCTTTGGCTTTTCCCAGCAGAAAACAGCTGATTTAGGAGAGTTGATTATTTCCATGATGAAGAAAAAAATGATTAATTTGCAGCCTTTCCACAGAGGAGGGCAACGGCTGAGATGCAGCAGGCAGGCAGATAACTAGGATAGAAATTACCCGCCTGAAATGTGTCAGAGGGAAACTGGAAACTAGCAGCTCTTACGGTGTCACTTTTAAGAGAATCAACAAATGCAAAAGAACTTGATAAATATTTTCCATAACAAAACACAATTGGTTGCAATGGGATGTAGCTCTGTTCCTCATTAGTTACCCCTCACTTGTCAGACAAGCTCTGTATCTCCCAGAACTCCGCTGTGGATTCTTTCTAGTTGGTCGGGAAATGTGACTCTCCCGTCTCCTTGATGCGGCTGCTTTCAGGGGGCCGTCTTCAAGGCCCCCAGCACAGGCCCGCCTTGCTCTTCCCCGAGGAGATGGGGCTTCGAGCATCCAAAGAGAGCCAAAGGCAGGCACTGGGCGCTGCTTTTGAAGCTGAAGGGCCGGACCGGTCCACGCGGCCATTATCAGGGGCTACCAGGCGACCGAGGATCCCGAGAGGTGATAAAGCACTTGGCTGACACCGGGACAAACCCCTCACTGTCTCTCTGCGCCGCCACCACCCTCTCCGGCGCTCTCTTTTAAAGGAGGCTTTTTACACTCATTAAATGAAACCTTATCTCTGAAAGTCTGCAATCCTCAGCAAATGACAAGTGCACGGAATCTCATTTTCTGACAAGCGATTCTGACAGCAACGTCCTTTTGATTTCTGAGACGTGTAGCTAGACATATATTAATCTGTCAGTCATCGCCCCTAGAAAGAATAAAAAAAAATGAGGGGGAGAGGGGAGGGGGGACATTTGTGAATATGAAGGAAACAAGACAAGAGATGAAGGGACTGACTTTAACTGATGTATACACATCCACTCTGGGCGAGGGAGCCTTCCATTCCTCAGTGGCGGGGAGGGCGAGGGCTCGGATTGGTCAGCGGGTGGACGGGATTATGGGGGTGCACTGCCAGCCATGGGGTTAGGGGTCAGAGGGTAGTTCAACCTGTCTCGGCCTGTGGATCACTCCCTTAATTGGTCTGCCTGCCTCATCTCTGATCCAAACTGATTTTTCCCCTAAAATACCTGGGTCTAATGATGCTACTCACCCAGGAAGCTCCAGTTATCCCTAGGATTAACTATAAACCCTGCTTGGTATTTGAGGGCCTTCAGCACCTGGCACCTCCCTCACCGGCCTGATCACATGTTACTCCCCTCGGTCAGTCAGTCTGGCCTCTGTCTGTATCTTTTTCCACCCAAAGCCATCCTTGAGTATTTCTGCAGGCGGGTGACCCACCGTCCTCCCCTCCACAAATGGCTCGGCGGAAGCCCCACTCTGTAAGCAAAACTTCGGATTTCTTCGCCTCCAAGTTCCCTCGGTATATACCTCTCGGCAGGTAAGAGGTGGTGCAATGGGGAGAGCGCCAGTCCGAAGTCAGGGAGCCTTGCCTTAGCGCTCACTAGCTATAGAACCCTCAACAATTCACTTAACCTGTTTGCCTCAGTTTCCTCATCTGTAAAAATGGAAATCCTAAAAGCACCTCCCCTCCCCCCCAGAACTGTTGCAAGGATTAAGGGAGATAATATTGGTAAAGCACTTAGCACAGTGCCTGGTGCACTGTAAGTACTCTAGAAAGCTTAACTGTTCTTGTGTGCACATGAGATCCTAGCTCCAGAGCCCCCAGAAGCCATGTCGTATTCTACAGAGATGGAAACTCAGAGTCAGAGAGGGTAAGTTAATGATCCTAGGTGACCCGGGACTTGGATCCCAGTCCTTTGTGGCTCAAGGCGGTCAGTTCTTCCTGGGCCAAAGGTAAGCCCCTCCAGTTCAGGAGCTGTGTTTTGGATTTTCTTATCTGAGGAGCCTGGTGTGAGTTAGCTGACTGACCAACTGACCCATCACTGGGAAACAACAAACTACGAAACCCATGGCTTGTCCTGGGCTGATGGGGACTGACTATTTGATGGAGACTGGGTTTCTCTCCTTGCCTAATTTGGAAGGGTGGTGGCTGATCACTGGCCTGACTGGTGTGGAAGCCGCGCCATTTCTAGTCTGGACCAGGTGGCCTTTCCTTAGGCAGTCTCGAGTCTCCAAGCTCCTGAATGCTTAGCCCACTGCAGCTCAGAACTTCGCAGCTCAGTCAGTCCACTATCTTCAGACTCCCCTGGGGCAGGGATTCCAAGCCTGCACCACCATAACCCAAAAAGGGCCTGAGTCTTGCCAGCTGCGCCTTCCTCTGGATTGCAAAGGCTGCTTCTGGGCTCCTAAATACCTGGTTGCCCAGCTTTCCCTCCCTCTCCCACTGCTATGCAGAAAAAGCAGTCTGAATTTCCCTCATTAGGGATGTCTGAAAAGAAAAGGAAAATCAAAATGCAATATGCAAAGGGGCAATTCTAGGCTTGAAGCACGGGCCTTTCTGGTGTTAATAAAGTTATTAAATATTTGTTTGATGGATCAAAAAGAGGCCAGGCCTTTTCTAAGTCATTTTATCAATCACTACTTGCATTAGGAAGATGTCAGCAACCAAAGAGTACTTGGTCCCCTTTGTCTCGTGTTCCCTCACTAGGACAGAACAGCATACAGCTTGTGATGACTCAGGAGCAAGATGAAAGGACTTTCATTTTATGCAGAGGCCCCATCAAGTGTGCAAGAGCTGTACCAGAGAGCAGGGACTGGAAGGAATCTGCCTGGGCCTTCAGGGCTAAGGGAGAACCCCCCAAAACAGCCTTGAACTCAGTGATCTTGAAACTAGCCCCCTCCCCTGCTTTTTTAGAGCTAGCAGAATAATTTGTATGCTAACAATATTTGTGAAGAGAAATAACTTTTTTTAAACAACTATCTTTTTCTTACTTCCTTCTTTCCTTCCTTCCCTCTTCATTCCCTTCCTTCCTTCCTTCTTTTCCTTCCTTCCTTCCTTCCTTCCTTCCTTCCTTCCTTCCTTCCTTCCTTCCTTCCTTCCTTCCTTCCTTCCTTCCTTCCTTCCTTCCTTCCTTCCTTCCTCTTTCTTTCTTTTGTTCCTTCTTTTTTGTATTCCTCAAGAACTGTGCAATACAGAAACAGCCAATCATCAAGGAGGAGTGATGATGAAAACCACTACCAACCTAAGGGAGATGGCTCAGTGCTGGGCCAAGAGCCAGAAAGACCTGAATTCAAATGTAGCTTCAAATACTCCCCAGCTGTGTGTCAAACAAAACCTGTCTGCTTCAGTTTCGTCTTCCATAAAACGGAGATAATAACAGCACCTAGGCAGAGTTGTTGTGTATTTTTAAAGTGACTAGTACAGTGCCTGGTATATAGTAGGTGCATAATAAATGTTTGTTCCCTCTTTCTTCCCTTTACCCTACTTCTTGACAGAGAGGAGATGGACTCAGATCTCAGAAGGAGACATATTTTTTTTGGATGTGGCCAATTCAGGAATTTGTTTTGTCTGACTGCACATATTTGTTTCAAGATTTTTGTTTTCATTTTCTTTTTCAATGGGAGTGGGAGAACAAAAACACATTTTTTTTTGCTCATTAAAAAAATAAAAGAAAATAAAGAAAACAATCTTACTGTTTTCTCAGGGAACATATTGCTTTCAAGCCCACCTCCCCCTTCCTCCACGGAGTGCTGAAGTATCATCCTTCCTAGCCACTCTTTCTAGCTCCTGCCAGTCGATTAAGGAAGGTCAAACATTCTTATTAGTGCTACTGGAGGAAGCAGAGGAGCAGAAAGAACATTTATAGTTGACCGGGCCCATGTCAATCTCCTCCCAAGCCCTTCTCAGATAGCCTTGCCTTGGAAGTCCTGAATAAGCATGTCACCCTACCCTAGGCTACACATAGTGCTATGAAAACCTTCCTGCCCAGTCATAATATTGTTTATGACTTTACAAGTGAAAGATAAGAAAATAACTGGGATCAGGGTTGGAATTATAGCTAAGAAAATAGCAGATGGGGGTAGGAGAGACGGTGGGAAGGACGGGCCTCCAAACTTAGGTAACTATTACATTAGACAATCAATAACAGGAAAATAACTATGAGCAGAGGAGGGAGGGCAGAAAGAACACGTGAAAAGTCAACATGTTTTGGTTCTAACAACAAAAAATTGATTAGAAAGTCTCTAAAGCACGAAAAGCTTCCTTAGGGCTGGCTGCCGTCTTTCTGCACCCCCTACAGTGCCCCTAGGTGGGCACTGGGTTTGATGAAGGCGGAGAAGATGGCGCTTCTTCAGGACTGCCCGTGGACCGCTCCTCATTGGACTAGCCCAGAGGTCAGCAAATGGACGTGTGGACCAGTTCTTCCCACCCCCACTGCTTTGGAAAGATGCCCTAAGATCATCCCCTGGAATGCACTCATGACCCACATTGTGGGGGGGGGGGAGAAAGGGTTAGAATCTTGGAAGGTCAATAGTCCATAGCACAGGAAGAAGCATTCTTGTGTTCCTCAAGGGGAAGAGACTCCCTGGTATCAGAATATCTTTTTTAAGAGTTAGTTCGATATATGGATTACTTGCCATCTAGGGGAGGGGTGGGGAAGAGGTGGGGGAAATTGGAATGCAGGGTTTTGCCAGGGTCAAAGATGAACAATTATCCTTGCATATGTTTTGAAAATAAAAAGCTTCTGGCAGCCCTTTTTGTAGTGGCCGGAAACTGGAAGATGAATGGATGCCCATCAGTTGGAGAATGGTTGGGTAAATTGTGGTATATGAATGTTATGGAATATTATTGTTCTGTAAGAAATGACCAGCAGGAGGAATACAGAGAGGGTTGGAGAGACTTAAATCAACTGATGCTGAGTGAAACGAGCAGAACTAGGGGATCATTATCCACTTCAACAATGATACTGTATGAGGATGTATTCTGATGGAAGTGGAAATCTTCAACATAGAGAAGAGCTAATCCAACTCCAATGGATCAATGATGGACAGAATCAGCTACACCCAGAAAAGGAACCCTGGGAAATGAGTGTAAACTGTGAGCATTTTTTGTTTTTCTCCCCAGGTTACTTTTACCTTCTGAATCCAATTCTTCCTTTGCAACAACAACAACAACAACAACAACAAAATTCGGTTCTGCACATAAATATTGTACCTAGGATATATATAAGATATTTAATATGTATGGGAATGCCTGCCATCTAGGGGAGGGGGTGGAGGGAAGGAGGGGAAAAACTCGGAACAGAAGGGAGGACAAGGGATAATGTTGTAAAAAATTACCTATGCTTATGTACTGTCAAAAATGTTATAATTATAAAATTAATTAAAAAAAAAAAGCTTCAACAAAAAATTTTTTAAATGCGTTAGGTTTAAGCAGTAGCAGGTAGGGTGGATAAGGTGCTGGTCTCGGAGTCCACAAGACACTTACTAGCCCACAGCCCTGGAGGACTCACTTAACAAGGAGCTCGGGCTCAGTCGTTTTTAATTTCTGCATCTCGGATCCAGGGATGTCCTGACGTTGCTCCTGCCTGATGTCCCTTAATCTCAGTCAGAAAGTCATAGACTCCAAGTCTGCCTCTGACATTTATTAGCTCTTTGAACGGGGGAGCTGCTGGAGCATCAGTCCCCTCATGTATAAGATAGGAATGATAATAATCTGTCCCATCGATCTCACAAGGCGCTGTGTTGTTCACATTAGAGAATGGAGGTGAAGCAGCTTTCAAATTTGAAGGTGTTAAATGCTGGATAGGGCAGCTAGGCAGCTCAGTGGATTGAGAGCCAGGCCCAGAATCAAGAGGACTGGGGTTCAAATCCAGCCTCAGGCCCTTCCTGAGAAACTCACTTCACTCCTCAGTTCCTCATTTGGGAAAAAGAGCTAGAAAAGGAAATGGCCCCAGGGTCTCTGCCCGGGGTCACAAAAGCTGGAGATGACTTAACCACAATCATACATTTTGGTTAATGGAGGGAGGGCTAGACCTGTGATTTCATTCCCATAGAAACTTCCCCAGTGAAGAAGTCCAAACTAGCCCAGGATCTAGAACTAGCCAAGCAACTCTTCTTGGGCTCTCTCCTAGTCTCGCCTCCTCATCCCCCCCCACGATGACCCCTTGCCACCCTTCTGCCCACTCAGCTCCAGTGTACTTGGTCCCATCCCCAGGAGCCTTCTCCAGCAGCTTGCAGCCCCATCACTTCCCTTCTCTCCCAAGTCCTTGATCTGTCTCATAACTGGTTCTTTCTGTCCTATCTATCTGCCCGTTTCCCCCATCCTTAAAAAAATCCCTTTTACTAGACACTACCGCCCCTGAAGCCATCCCTCCTCCATCTCTCCTCCCTTTCTCAGCCAAGCATCTTTAGAAAGACGCTCGCAGCCTCCACTTCTCTGCTCACTCATTTCTTCAGCCCCGTGCAATCTGGCTTTCAGGCTCATCACCCAATTGAAATAACGCAATTTTACCAACGATCTCTTAATTGATTAACTAATTAATCTGATGGTCTTTTCTCAGATCCAACTGTTGCCTTTAATCCCGGTGACCATCCTCTCCTTCTGGATGTTCTCATCTCTCTCTGGGTTTTTGTGAACTCCTCTCTAGTTCTCTTCTGGTTCTCTTCCGGTTCCTTTGCTGACTCTCCACCCACATCTGGTTCCCTATTGGCCCAGGAGGCCCTTTTCTGGTCCCCCTCTGCTATCTCTCTTGCTAATCTCATCAGCTCTCAGGGATTTAACCATCATCTGCTGTTCCCAGGTCTACATAAACAGCCTCACTCGGTCCTACTGAGTTTCAGTCCCATTTCACCAAAAGCCAAAGGGATATTTCAAACCAGATGCCCTGGGACCAACTTGAACTCCACTCATTATCTTTCTCCCAAACCCTCCTCTTTTCCAGATTTCCTGATTTCTGTAGGATTCTCCATCCTTCCCATCCCCCAGGGTTCTAATTTTAGCGTATCCTAAACTTCTCACTTGACAAAGCTAGATCTCCCTGTTTCTCTTCATAATCCCTCCCTTACTCCACCCCTCCCTACTCACATGGCTGCCATCTTGATTCAGGCCCTCATCACCTCTGGAAAATGATTGTGGTAACCTTCTAATTGCTCTCTGCCTCAAGTCTCTCCAATCCATTCTACAAATTGCTTTCAGAGTAATTTTCCTTAAAGGCTAATCGGACCACATGACTCCCCTACTCAATCAACTTGCTTGGCATCTTATTACCTTCAGGATCAATACAAATTGCTCTGTTTAGGTTTACAACCCTACCAAGCCTGGCCCTACCACCCATCACTCCCCTCCAGCATTTAGCCAGACCGCCTTTTCTCCTGGTCACTCCACGGGCCTGACCGCCTCCATCTCGCAGAGTCCTCCTCTTCCATTAAGAATCCCCGTTCTCATCCTGATTTCTCCTTCCCAAGCTAACGGCTTTGAATAGATTTGCGTTTATTCATTTTATGTTTGTGCTGCGTGTGTTTTTTTTGTATTAGTTGCTACTCTCCCACTGAAATGCAAATTCATTTCGATTAGGAAAAGTTTAATTCTTTTTCTTGTATTTTCAGCACTTAGAATAATAGTACCTAGTACAGAATAGGCTTTTGATAAATACTTGCTAATTGATTGGGGAAGATTTCCTCCTGCATCGCTTAAGGATCTAAAGCTATGATCTCATTATTATTTGATCTTGGCCTGGTTAGTTATATAATTTATATACATTTTATTAAATTCATAATGATAATCATAATATATAATACATTAATAAATCTATTAAAAAGAAATTATATACATCTATATTGTTTATTCAATTAATAATTGAAATTCTTTATAAAGATTATCTCTTTTGAGGGAAGTCTGTACTTGGGCATTATGATGCCTGATTTACAGATAAGCCAATTAAGGCAACAAGAGATTAAATGATTTGCTGAGATTCAGAAAGCTATCTCTGAGGCAGGATCTGAATTCAGAGCTTTTTTGACCTCAAATGTAGAACTTGCTTATTTACGCTATAGTTTCACTCAATCCAAGAAATAATGCTTCATTTGGGGCCATGGATTCAAGTTGTTTCCTCGCATCAAATGTAATTTCCCAGAGAGCGGGGATTTTTTTTCATGTCTTTGGAAACTGAACAGTGGGAACAGTGGTATACAGTAGGCCCTTAATAAAGACTTGATTGAATAACTGATTTCAAATCCAGTTTTCTTTCCACAGTACCATATAGCTTCTGTCTTGTACTAAATGGATCCACTCCAATATGGAGGAGGAGGGGCTCCTCGAAGTAGCTTTCTGTTGGGATGAAATCTGGTGCCGTCCATGCCCCACAACAAGATTTTTGTAAACTCCTCTGGCTTCAGGCCCTGGGCTCTGCTCTGCCTTGGGGGGACGGGAGGAGGAAAAGAAGGCACACCCTGACAGTAAGTCTAACTTAGTCACAATTTCCTATTCACATTCTGTTTTCTAGCTTTCACCAAGGTTTAATCACGGTGACAAATCTTATCCTTGGTTAAATTAAAAACCTCAGTCTTCTTACTCATCACTTGCTGTTTTCTGTCACTTCCACAAGAGGATTGGGGGCTTATGTGCAGAGAGAATCAATTGTAATTTGATTAAGAAATGGCAGAAAGAAAGAAAGTAATAACAATAATAATTTCATTTATAAAGCTGCCTCTCCCCAACCAGGCTCGAGTCCTGAAAAGGCAATTAAAATACAGTTCAGTTAAAAACACCATAAAACAGAAATCAAATCAAATATTAAACAGCCCAAGTGCCGTTATTAAATAAGTGCTGGTGAGAGGGGGGTCCTCAGATGGGAGCTGGGAGTCCTGGCGAGCCCAGAAACATTTTCCGCAGAGTCGGGAGGAAATTGACTTCCTTCAGGTGCTCTGCAGCGAATGCTCTTGTGCAACAAGTCCTCCGGGTTCTCAAGGGCCGGGCCCACCATCCACTCTGACTCGCCACTGCCCATGCTCCCTCTGTGCTGTTAATTCTCCGGGACTTCCCTTCCTCTCTCTGCCTGCCTTTACAAGGGCACGTTTCCTTTAAACAAGGGTGTGATGGAGAGCCGTCCTGGAAGATCATTGCCCAAGGGAGCAGAACTGGAAAAGGAGGAGTGAGATTCCTATTGCCCCACTTCCTTACAATGGGTAGAACTCCCCCTCGAGAGCTTTTTGGGGAAGGCCCTTGACAGAGTCGCACAGAATGAGCTATAAAATGAACCCATGGAGAGAATGCCCGCCTTGACAAAACCCACTGAAAGATTCGGCAATAACCGAGTACAGTTCTATCTACCACCTGTGGGATGGTTCCCCAGGTGCCACGTCAAGCACTTGAACCACTAATGCCTTGAAAATGACTAAGAAACACCACCGGCAGGTGCCCCCGTGTGTACACATGGGACGATGCTATTCCCGTTATTTTAATCCATCACCAAGTATCTATTAAATGCTTACTACGGGAGGAACACTGCCCAGGTGCTAGAGAAGCGGAGAAAACCAAAGTATTCGCTGCCCTCAGATTCTGTTCTATCATGTTCTGTCAGAGACACTTCTGAAGTAAATTTGTTATTGTCAAGTTATTTTTCGGTTGTGTCCGCGGGTCCCTGAACCTATCTGGGATTTTCTTGGCAGAAATACCGAAGTGATTTGCCATTTTCTTCTCTAGTTCTTTCTACAGAAAAGGAAACTGAGGCAAACAGGGAACAAAGTGGATACAAGGTGACTTGTATAGAGAAGAGTTCTAGCCCAAGTCAAGAAGCATTTATTAAGCATTGGGGACACAAGAAAAAGGCAAAAAACGACTTCCTGCCTCAGAACGATCACAGTCTAATTAGGCAACTGGCTAAGATCTACGTATAAAAGGAACCTCAGAGAGCATGGCACCCAACCTTCTTGTTTTATAGAGGAAAAAACTGAGGGCCACAGAGGCAAGTCACCGGGCCAACGTCCTAGCTCCAGCTGTCTGAGGTCCCTTTTAGAAATTTCAAATTTCTACCATCGGCAGAAACTTTTTCTGTCGAACTCCTTGAGTGGCACAAGTGCTGGTTTTGTGTGTGAGGACAATGGAGCTAAAATCACTCCATGTATGAGTAGCTAAATCAGCTCAGTCGGACACTTTTTAAACACTTAGAACAAGACTTTATACCAGGAGAAGAAACCAAAATGGAAGACAGTTCCTGCCTTCATGGAGCTTATATTCTACCGGGGGGATGTAGAACCAAAGACAAACACTTAAAGTCTGGGCTCGGATTTTCTGCTACATTACATTTCTTCCAGAAAACCAGCTGGATCACTATGAATTTGTAAACCATTCCTGGACTTCCATTCAGCCCTGGACACATTCCCCAGGACAGTGTGCTCCAGATTTAACATTGGAGACTTAATCTTCTGAGTCCCCTAAAGATAAGGACTGAGTTTTAGAATCTTTTTTTATGACAAAAGAAATGGAAAAAAATAGAACCAGGTGGTCCAGCTCCCATTTCTTAAGGAAAGACAAATTAGCTCCTTGGGAAGCCAGGGATTAAGGAGGCTCAGCCTTTCCTGCTTCGCCTAGTGGTGCTTTGACCTCTGATCTCTCGGAGCCATACATTTTCTGGGTGAAGTCAGTCAGGAGCAGCTCAGAACCAAGCTGCCCAGGTGAAGTGAAGCCAGAATTCTTGGGAGCTTCCTTCCCTGTCCAAAGGAGCCCGCCCTCCCAGAAGGATGACTGGTCTTCCCAACTGGAGAATAACAGAACACTTCAGGACGGAGAAGCCCCCACAGTCTGGTTCCGGGACAATTCAATTTCAATCCATCAAATGAATACTCAGTAAGTACCTGCTCTGAGATGGAGACCAAAGCAAAATGAATTAATCTATAGCTCCTCGCCTCAAGAAGCTTAAATTCTACAAAACCTTTGTGTTCTAACCCAACGGTGCTTCCAGTGATGGGAATTTCAGGTGGATGAGGTGTTACTGGCTCCTACTCTACTGTCCAGTCATGTCGGACGCATCTTATTTGTCATCTACCTGTCACAGTCTGCCTCGGATCACGCATTCTTTCTTCTAGAGTTCCCCTCAGTGCCAAGCGCACATCAAGGAAGGCTCTGCCCACCTGGAAAGTGTGGGCACCCAACGTGGGCACATTTTGTCACCAGCCAGAGAGACAGATGGAAGCGGGAAGAACTCTGACACACACAGCAGCGCGCTGCGGAAGCCACGTGAAGAAGAAATCGTTAGGGAAGTTCTAGAGAGAGTGGAAACTGCGCTGGAGGGAGCTCCTCACACCAGGAACAGCACAGGCCCCTGAGGACACGGATGTACACACAGGTGTACACAGGTACGCCCGGGCCGCTTTGTAGAATTAACATCAGAACCGCGTTCACCTCTGCTCCCCACTTGGGCCCGGCACCAACTCTACCACCCCGGTGATCCCAATGGTAAAAACCACCATCCAGGCGGGAGAGAGCCTCAGCAATGAGCCCAAAGGGGTGTGAGTGTGTCTCTGTGTGTGTGTGATTGTGAGTGTGTTTGTGAGTGTGTGGTGTGTGTGTGTGTGTGTGTGTGTGATTGTGAGTGTGTTTGTGAGTGTGTGGTGTGTGTGTGTGTGTGTGTGTGTGAGATTGTGAGTGTGTTTGTGAGTGTGTGGTGTGTGTGAGTGTGTATGTGTGTGTGTGTGATTGTGAGTGTGTTTGTGAGTGTGTGTGTATGTGTGAGTGTATGGTGTGTGTGAGTGAGTGTGTTATGTGTGTGTGTGTGTATGTGTGAGTGTGTGTGTGTGATTGTGAGTGTGTGTGTATGTGTGAGTGTGTGTGATTGTGAATGTGTGTGTATGAGTGTGTATGTGTGTGATTGTGAGTGTATGTGTGTGTGAGTGTGTATGTGAGTGTGTGAGTGAGTGTGTGTGTGAGTAAGTGTGTGATTTTTTTGAGGTCCCTCAGCAGGGGACTGATTTTAAATGCAGTAACCCTAGCTGGATTTTCTTCCTGGGTTGACAAGAGAACGGGAGATAGACAAGGAAAGAGAAAGAAATAAAAAAGATTAAAGGGATGAAGGTCAGGAGGGAGAGAGAAAGAGGCAGGAGAGACAGAGAGACAGAAACAGAAAAAGAGAGAGGGGAGAGAAAAACAGAGACAAAAAGAATGAAACAGACAGAATGAGAGAAAGAGACAAAGAGAAAAGAAAGAAGGAGAGAGAAGAGAGAGGAGGCAGAGACAGAAATAGAAAAGGGAAAGAAAGATGTAGAGAGAGAAAAGAGGGACAGAAAAAATGAAAGACAGAGACTGAAAGAGATACAGAGAGAGCCAGAGAGAAAGGGAGGGAGGAAAGGAGGGAGGGAGGGAGAGAGACAGAGCCTGAAGGAGAGAAGGGAAGGGAAGGAGGCAGAAGAGCTGCTTTGGGGGCTGTGTCCATCTGGTGAAGGGCAGGCGGGGCTGGGGAAGCGGCGGCCGAAGCCCTTCCCCGCCGGCCTTTGCCGCTGGGCTGGGCCTCGCAGGTAGCTTCTCGGGCCCCGGTGCAGGGAAGGCTCCCTCTCACATCTGTATTATAATAAATGCATTATAAATGAGTAAGTGGGAAACAGTAAGGAAATGATGTTTTACTTTTAAATGCTAATTACGGAGCCCGGTGCAGTTAATGTGCAGGGTGTTCTGTCAATTTTTAATGTTTATGCCGAGTGTAGTCTTCAATTTAGCATCAGCTTTTAATCCTTTGAGGGCTAAATTGCCTTTTAATGCCTGCAGAACAACACGGGCTCTCGCTGCACAGTCAGGTCGGAGAGACACGGAGCACGAGGGGTGCGGGGAGGGGGGCCTAGAGACCCCCCCCAAGCAGCGCCCCCCAGCCAGGGAGAGCCCGGCTCCCTCCGTGGCTCCCCGGCCCTTCCTTGTGAGGCTGCCGGGGCTGCTGATCCCACCCTCTGCCCAGGGGCCATCGGGGCCCCAACAACAGGAGCCCGGCAGAAAGCTGGGGAGGGAAAGGGGTCTGCATGCACTGGCTGGATCCCAGAGGTCAGGGGTCACTGAGTTTCTTAAGGATGCAGCACTTCTGATTTGTGAGGAAAGAATGGGATTTCTTCAAGATTTGTCTCTCTTTCCCTCCCTTCTTTTTTCTGTTCTTTCCTTCCTCCCTTCCTTCTTTCCCTTTCTTTCTAATTTCTGTTTTCCTCTCTCCCTTCCTCCCTCTCTTTTCGCTTCCTTCCTTCCTTTCTGTTTTTCTTTCTTCTTTCTTTCCTTTTTCCTCCCTAATTTCTATCTTCCCTCCCTCCCTTCCTCTCTCAGTCCGTCTTGTCTGTCTGTCTCTTTTTTCCTCTGGCAGATAGTGAAAAACTCTCCCTCTTCAGTGGAGATAACAGAACCCTATCTCTCCTTCCTCAAGGACTCCCTCAAATGCTCCCTCCTCCAGGAAGCTCCCCCTGATTTCCTCCCACCTTCTCCACGGGATGTCTCAGCATCACCATGAGATGTATGGAACATTCCAGAGCCCCCCTTGGGTGCAGCTGCCTGAGTCCGAGGCCTGTTTCAGGGCCTCCTCTCCGGGAGACAGTGGGACTCATTTCTCTCTATATTACAGTTACCTTCTGCTCTTCCTCCTATGGAGTCAGTGCATGGATTTAAATTGGATTCATGGAAGATGACTAGGAGAGGCCAGAGAAGAGGAGAATATTCTTTCCTGTTGTTCCTGACTCACAGTAGCAGCGGCTCACACGTAAACAGCCGAGCACTTCACAACACAAGCTTCATTACCCCCATTTGTGTGGGTGAGGAATCTGAGGTAGACAGAGGATGAGCGACTCGGGTCGCCCTGTCAGTGAACAGGATTTGAACTCAGGGCCTCCTAGCTCCGTGTAAAGTGTTCTATGCACTGTATCACCCACACATGTATGTATATGTATGAATAGATATGTATGTATTTACACACATAAACATATATTTTATCAAGAAAGATAAAGAGTTTTATGAGAAGTTTGAAGAGAGATTCATCATTAAGAGCGGTAGATGGAAGAAAACTAAAGATACTGATTTTTTCTGTCCTATCTAGAGAAAGAACAGAGGCCATGAAGACGAGATATTTGTTTCTGGAACCTTTGGAACTTTTTGTCCCACAGAGAGAATTTTTGTAAGGATGTTTAGTTATCCCGAGTCAGTGATTCTCCAGCTACGGCCCAGGGATGTTGGGGGATCACCAAGTCACTTTCAGGGAGGCCACAGAGTCATTCACAATAATATTAACTAATGAATTATTGTCTAATAGATAAATATAATCATTAAATAATAATACTAAGATGTTTCTATTCCTAATACAGCAAATATTGATGGAAAGACCTCTCACAGACAACAGCTATGGGGGAGAGGGCCCCAGGAGACCACAAAGTTTGAGAACCACTCTCCTGGATGAACTGAATGCCAGGGGACTTGTTTCCAGAAGGGAGCATCATCCACCGTCAAAGAAGAGGCGTGTGGTGACTTGGGCTATGACTTTTCTCCTATCTAACAATATAGTGTAAATCGTCATTTTACTGAACATAGAACTTATCAACAGTGAAATTAATAAAAAAGCTATAAATAAGTTCTCCATTCAGTATTTACTTAACTCTGGGAGATTAGAATATTTAATATAGGGAGCCATAGGTAGATAAAGCATTTATTAAGTACTTTCCAAATCGTCAAATCTGCATCAAATAAGATATGTAAAGTCCTTAGCAAACTCATATAAATGTTAGATCCTGTTATTATCAAATAAATAATATTTGATGAACTAGGGTGGGGGCTCTGTGTTTAACTAAGAAACACGTTGAAATTTTATTAAGGAAATAAACGAACCTACATCTGAATTTTCATAGAGCTAAAAATAAAAAAGGGTAATTAGGGGTTCACTGCCTAGAACAGCAGGCCCGGAGTCAGGAAAAATCATCTTTATGAGTTCAGTCTGTCCTCAGATACTTAATGGGTGGGTCACTTTGCCCTGTCTGCCTCAGTTTCCTCATCTGTCAAATGAGCTGGAGAAGGAAATGGCCAACTAGTCTAGTATCTCTGCCCAGATGGGGTTACAGAGTCGGACACGACTAAACAAATAATGAAGGACAAAAAGTAAGAATAGGAATGAGTTAGGTGAGGGAGGGAGGGCTGAGGTCCAATGGAGGGGGTGCCTTGCATCGCTCTTACTGCCACCTTGTTACAAGCACGGGCTCTGCCTTCCCAAAGCCAAACCTGGCCCTCTAAACATGGTGGTGTCCTGTTGGAGGCAAATGTTTGTTCTTCTGATTACAGGTACCTAACGTGACTCTTCAAATAACATCAAGGGAGGAGACCTAGCTCCTGGCGCAGAAAAGTCCATTTCCCCCTTTCTCATTAGTGCAGCTTGTTTTTCTTCTTGTGTACCTGACCAGAAATCAGGGAGGCAAAGGCGCTCTAGGAGGTAAAATACACAAAAGGGCTGAAAAGGCCAGGCCGACAAATAACCCCTGGCCCCTTCTTCTGGAAAGGTAGAAGATTTGCTTTTTGCTTCCCAGCCATCCCTAGTCTTGTTCTGGCTACCCAGACTCAGCAGCAAAACACAAACAAGCATCTCCCTGGAAAAAGTAAAAGCTGTTTCCAGCCCAGAAGGCAGGTTATAACAAGGCATTTTCCCATTTAAATACAGCAGACCTCTGCGGCGAGGACATAGTTCTTTTAGACAATGGGTCAAATCATGTCCCCTGGAACCTGCATCCACACGGCAGAAGTCAGATAAAACAGTTAGCCCGTAAGTAGGGGGTGTTAACCTGGTCCTCTGACGCCGGACTCACAAAGGAACTGCCACATGACCAAATCAACATCACCCACCACTGACCTGTGGCTTTATTGGAAAGCTCAGGTACTTTTCTTGAAACCCCCTCCTCCCTTGGATTATCAGCATCTATTTATCTTCTGAACTCATTTTATTTACATAGAATTTATATTTTAATCAAACAACTATTTATGAAGCATCTTCGATTTTCCATGCGAGGGACTCAGAATACAAAGACAGCACCTGCCCTCAAATAGTGTATGTTTGATCAGGAGAGCCACAGTCACATAACAAGTTCGCACAGAATAAATACAAGGTAATTGGAGGTAGGAAGGCTTCACTAGCTGAGGGCAATTTGGAAAGACTTCACGTAGGAAGAGACCCCTGAGCTGAGTTCTGAAAGAAATGAGGGAATCTAAGACATGATGCTTAATAAATATGGATTGAATTTAATTGAATTCCAAATGACTCGACACTTCACACACATGTTCTCTGTTCTGCTCTTCTATAAGGCAGAAAAGGGGAGGGGGATGATTTTCTCTTAGGTGGAAAGACCGAGGCAGAGAGACCTTACATAGCTAGCTATTTTAATTAGGAATCCAGTATTAGAATCAGAGACCTTCAAAGCAAAAAGGGGCCTCAAAGACAGGCAACTCCTGGGCTGTGATAAGCCTTTCATTTTTACAGATAAAGACATGGAAGCCCTGAGAAGTGAAATCATTTGCCCAAGGCCACACAACTGGAGAGTGACAGAACCCGAGTCTCTGGGGCTCTTTCCCCAGCGTCTATAAAACTCCTTCTACCATGGAGAATCAAACAATGGCGATATTTGAAATGCATTTATCCACTTACAGGACGTCGCATCAAAAGTCTGTGAATTAGTGATGAAAGGGACGGTTTCAGAGAAACCCGAGAAGACTTGTCTGAACTGATGCAGACTGTAATCAGCAGAGGCAAGAGAAAGACAGAAATACTATGATCCTGCAAAAACCAGCGAGATCTTCAGAGGCTTCACAACTGTTCATTGCACTGGCCAAGCATGCTCTTAGAACACGGGATCCAGACGGAGCAGGGATGGAATCAGGGTGCAGAATGAAACGTATATTTCCTGGATGTGACCAATATGGGGACTTATTTTGCTTGACTACATGTGTTTATTACAAGAGTTTCCCCCCAAAGGGAGAGATACTTGGAAAAAAATTAAAATTTAATAAAAATATTTCCATCTGGAAATTTTAGTTAACAGCAGTGTGCATTTATAAAGTGCCTACCGTATACTAGGTCTTACACAGGGTCTTGTAGGAAAAAAGGCTAAAAAGTGTGTAAGGCTGGGCTAAAATCGAGATCATCCTGCATCACCTAATTGCCTCTGTTCTGAGACCAAACAGAAAACAAATCTTAGTGTCATGAGAGACATCTTCAAGGAACTGAAGAATTAGAATATTGGCTAATCATCTCCAGTCCTTCCAAACAAGGCTGAGGTCTGGCGGCTCTCTCTCTCTGGCCTCCCTCCTCTATCTCTGTGTCTGTCTGTCTGTCCCTTTCTCTCTGTCTCTCCATCTCTTCTCTCTGTCTTCGTCTCTTTCCTCTCTCTTCTGCCTCAATATCTTTCTCTGTCTCTCTCCTTCCTCCTCTTTCTGTCTCTTTCTCTGTCTCTCTTTCTTTCTGTCTCTTTCCTCTCTCCTCTCTCTGTCTCTTTCTCTGTCTCTCCATCTCTTTCCTCTCTCCTCTCTGTCTCTCTGTCTCCGAGTCTCTCTCTCTCCTGTCTCCATCTCTCTGTCTCTCCGTCCCTCCGTCCTGTCTGTCTCTGTTTTGTCCCTTATCCTAAAATGAGGCACCCATAACTGAATCCGACACTAAGGCGGGGAACTGTTTGGAGCTTCAGACCCCCATACCTCTTGGAAGGAAGCCCACAGGCCATTCTCCGTCCTGCAAGACACTCTGGGAGTAAGACGCTCTTCCCAGTCTCTCCCTCCTGCAAATCCCAGGACCTGGGACAGAGCTCCCGTTTGAAAGCATTTCCTCTCTGCCATTAGACCTTAGGGGAAAAACAATGGGCAAAAATCCATGCTCCATAGACTGCCTTATGATTAAATAATATGTTAGCAAAATTGGAGCAGTAAGGGTCATACTTAAAAATGAAAGCGGGAGGGAACAATGACAAACCTCACAATAGCTCCTCAGTAAGGGAGAGAGAAGGGTGGGACGGGCCCAAAAAAAAAGCGTATGAAATTATAAGGTTTTATCACTTTATTTATAAACCAAGCAACAACAAGGACCACAAAGAGTCACAGGGCTGTAATTTATTCCAACGAAGTGTGACATTAGTGGTCACCTTAAGTATTGGTTTTTACAATGCATTTATTACACGGTCAGCCGTGTCATATTTGGATCAAAGACTATGGGTTAGCTTGGCAGGTACAATTACAGACTGACCAGGTCAATTACAGCCTGCCTGCAGGTTCTGGAGAGGACAGGAAGGGCCCAAGGACCTGGAGATGCCGTCTCTGCGCTGAATGTCCCTTCCCTCATTACCACGTCATCCCTCTGAGAAGAGAGACCGGACGATTCTAGCCCGGAGCACAGTGCATGGCATATGGCTGGCTTAATAAATGCCTGTGGGCTCACTGATTGAATGTCAGGGAAGGACTCTGAAAACACCTTGTATTCACTTTACATAGCAACAACCTGCATTTATTGAGTGCTTATGATGTACCCTGCGCTAAGTATTGAGAATGAAAAAAAAAAAAAAGACAACATGGCTAGTTTTATGTTTCCATTGTTGCTTCCCCTATCAGAAGGCGAGCTCCATGGGGGAGGGGGGGTAAGAGGGTCTGCTTAATTTCTGTTCTGTACAGTGTCTTGTAAACAGCAGGTGCTTCATAAATGCTTATTAATTGATTGATCTGATCTCAACATATTGGGAACTTGTAATTGAGAGAAAAGTCAATGCAGGCAGATTTATTTCTAGGGAAGTATTTTGCCAAAAGTCTAAATATACCAATTTCGCACATGAAAGTTAATTAATTATTCCCATTTTACAGATGAGGAAATTTAGAAAAGTGCAGGGTACTTGTCCAAGGCCCTATATATATATAGGTAATAAGAAGTAGGGGAAGGATTTGAACTCCAGGTTTTTTGTTTGTTTGTTTTTTAAACTCCAAGTCCAGTATTATTTTAAAATAACAATTAAAAGTTGTTTTGTATCCTTAAGAATGGTTGACATTTACAAAAAACTTTGAAAATGTGTAAAGTGCTTTGCATATATGTGATTACCACACTGGAAAACAGGCGTCCCCCCCACTTCCGCCCCCAGAAGTTGCTTTCTAGGTCTGGGAGAAGCCCTTCCTGACTCCCCGTTTAGCCTTCACCGGCTACAGAAGGCGGACGCCCCTGGGGAAGTCCCTGACCCTGAAACGTAGCCTGCCAAGGCCCATAGCTGCTTCTGCCCCAGCTGGGGTGTCTGCAGCCTCAAAGCTGGACTCCAGGCGTGGAAAGAAGGCACGATCAGCTGTTATTCTGGACAAACTAATTAACGGAAAAGGTCACAGATCCCAGAGGACATTTTCCCTCCATTCCTGTTTGAGGCAGTATGGGGTAGTAGGGGTTCAGAAGCCCTAGAATTAAATGTCACCTCTGATCTTGACTGCCTGTATGATCTTGGGCGAGTAACTGAATGTGGGGCCATGACATCCTGATTTATTATCAGCAAAGGTTTGGTTTGTGTACCTATTCTATAGACTTACAAACGCAGAGTCTTGTAAAAATTTCTCGGGTGAAAAGGGGTCACCGGTTGAAGAAGTTTACGAGAAGCCCCTGGTCGGATCCAGCTAGACCATTTTACAGATGAGGAAACTGAGCCTGAGTAGTTAACGACTCGCCTAGGGTCACAGAGCCGGAAAATATGGTCTCCTCATCGGGAATAAACGACTACATGTGCCCCGAATAGGTAAAAACGCGCTTCTCTCAGCCTGTGCCCAGGGGGTGAGGTGATTCGTGAGGCGACGGTCTTTATCTCCCCGTTCTGACACAGTCTTAGCACCCGCCTTCACATGGGGAATCAGAGCGGTCCAAATGAACTGCTGCCCCCACATTACATGCCAGGTAATCTGCTGAAGTGGGAAGTGGATTTCTGGGTAGCGAGTGGGAGTTCCCTCGGCTCCGACTTCCCCCCTTGTCCCCCTCCCCCTCATCTTTCTGACTCTGTGGGTCCACGGTCCAGGCTGGTCTCGGCCCACCATGACCACTCAGGTGGACGTCCGAGCATCTCTACCAGCTGCAGGAGGAGGAGGAACACTTGCCCTGCGGGGAGCGGGAGAGTGGCCGCTGAGTCTTCCCACAAAGCAGGAGGATCTCCAAGGGGGGCTTTCTTGTCTCGCCCCCCCGATTCTGCTCTTCCATCTCTTGTGAAATACTCTTTCTCTGACCCAAACTCCAAACATGGAAACTCTGAGAGACCCACAAAGGCAAGCCAGCCTTTCTGCTAGTATGGACGGAGAGTGGACTCTGCCTCCTATAACGCGGACTCAGGCTCACCTTGGGATGCTCCAATCTTATTTACGATCAGTCCCATCCTCTCCCAATAAAGACTACATCCAAACCATACAAACTACATCACAGATGAAGCGCAACGCAAGGGAAGGCAGCCTGGTTGGAGACGAGAACTGGATTTGGAACTTCAAATTCTGATTCAGCTACTTCTACCCATATGGGCTGGACATTTCACTTCATCATATGTAAAATGAGAAGTGACTAGATCAGAGACTCCTAACTCTGTGGCGTATCTGAGGGCTCTCGGGGAATCTGGGGGAGCCCAAGGATCCCTCCTCAGAATGATTTTTAAAAGCATGTAATAAATGTAAATGCATGTAATTAAATGCAAATAAAAATGCATGTAATAAAATACAAAGAATTAGAAAGGGAACCAATACGGTTTTCACAATATTCAGAAAATAAGTTTGTGGATCCCAGTTAAAGAATCCTGGAGGACACGATCTCCAAGGACCCTGCCAACTCCGATTCTGTGATCCCACAAGCAATGTCTATGTTAACATCCACTGTGGGGGGGGCATGCTGGGCACTGAAGAGATAGAAAATTAAGGAAGGTGGGATCCCTGTCCCCCGACCCCTGTCATCTGGATGGCAGCAAGGTCTAATATAACACATGTTACGTGGTGAGCGCATTAAGCTCTGCTGGGAGGCCGGGGCTTCCTCTGCCTTCCAAAACTAGCCTGTGTTCACTCTGTATGTGAGATCTGTACAGATGATATTCTCCCTAGGAGGATGTCACCTCCGGGAGGGCACCGGCAGTCTTTATCTAGTCTCAGTCCCAAGCCCAGAAAAAAGTGGGCACCTATTACCTGGGCTGACACCTGAACTGGCCTGTGAAGCCTGGGAGTCCTCCCCTAGGAGGAGGGTCTGCAGGCAGGAGCTGCTCTCTGTGGCCTTCCGCTCGGAAGCTCTCATGCCGGGTCCCCAGGACTGCAGGTGCCTCGAGGGCACTTAGCTCAGAGTCTCCCAGGTGCCCAGGGCAGCACCCAGCACCTGGGGGGGGGTCAATGAGCATCCTCCATCGGATCAGACATCTGAAAGGCGTACGGCCCAACTCCGCCTTTTTACGGCTGTCCAGAGGCCGGCACATGCAGAACATGGAAGGGAGTCACTGGGAAGGAGGCTGGAGGCCTGGATGGCAGTGCCAGCCTGAGAATCCTGCTCTTGGCTGGCCTGGAGACTTTCCTCTGCTTCTCCCCAAGCACTGTCCCTTGGTGAAATGTTTGACACACCACAAGGAGAAGGAAGGATGGCCGACTCACCCTGTCCACCCCGCTGCAAAAGGATGGGGCCCCTGTCTTCAAGATGCTTACCGCCTGGCAAGTGATATTAAGGCAAAAGCAGGAGCAAATAAAGCAGCGTAAAGTACAGAAGGACAGCAGACGGTTCTGCGTTGGAGGAGCCGGGTTCAAATGGTGAGGGACCTTAAAGCGAGCCGCACACTCGAAGCAGCCGGAATCAAGCCCTGTGTCAGCGCAGGACCGCAGGCCCGGTCGCCTCCGAAGATAATGGGGGGCCCGGCGTCCCGATGGGCTCAGGCCCCGTCCCATCAGGCTAATCCCCGTCTCATCTCTCTCCCACCCAGAACAGAGAGTTCCCTCTCCGGCTCCCTGGTGGGCCCAGCCATCCATAGGAAGCTTTCAATATGTATAACAGCATGGCAACAATCCCTGTGGCCCCCCAAGTGCTGGGCTGGAAAACCGGTTTAGCTTCGCAAAGGAGCCGGGATTAAAATCGGAGGACTCAGTGGCTCAGCCGGTCATGCGTTTTAAGGCTTGTGAATAATAAAAGGGGAGCTTGTAATTCTCCTAAAAAATGAAATTTCTCCATTTCTGCAGAATAAACAAAAACAGAACAATACATTAGCTCTGCAATGTGTCTCTGCATTATGGCCTCAGACTGTCATTAAAGCGGGAACTTATCCATGACAGATTTTTCTCTCCCACAAAAATAAGAAAAACATGAAGCCATACGTCGGTTTTTACTTCCTTCCCACACTCTATCTGCATGCGGCTGATGCATATTAAGCCGGCAGAGTCAATTTCTCAGCTCCCGGCTCCCGTTTGCTACGGTCCGCACACCAGAACCCCGGGTCTTAAACCACAGCTCGGAGCTTTCCTGGCAGCCCCAGGGGATGAAATTAAAAGCATCTCATCTTATTTTATTTTTTCTGCTCCATATTTTAGAACAGGAAGGAAGAGGAGAAACAGGAGGATGGGGAAGGGAAAAGTCTTCGATAATCATGTAATCTTAATTGGGAGAGGTCACTTGGAGAGGCTGCTGGGTTGGGGATTCAAAGTGGAAAAGCTCGAGGAAGCATTTGGTTCAGCCTGGAGACGGCTCAGAGGATGCTGGCAATGCCTCGGCGCCCTACCTACAGGGGGACACACGGGCTTCCCGTACCCTATTTGGTTCCAGTAGTCCTCCACGCCCAACAAGAGAAGGCCTGGTCATCAAGACAACTTCCAAGTTGGAAGCTTGGATCCCCGTGGGTCACACAGAAAGCGCGGGCAAAACAGCTGCTTCTGTGGAATTATGCTCCCATCAATCTCTTGGGGGGGTCACTTTACAGAGCCTCTCACAACTGCCCGCTTTTCTCCATATTCTAGTTCAGTCCCTGGCCCACCCCCAGTCCTCCAGAGCCCAAATTCCTGCCACGAGGGCATTTCTGAAGCACCAGTTGGACCACATCACTTCTCTCCTCAAAAACAAACAACCCCCCCAAAAAAAACCTTCCCTGGCTCTTTATTCCTCTGGATAAAAGACAACAGTCTCCCTTCCACTGAAGGCCCCCCTCCGTCCACCTCTAGGTTTGGCCAGTTCCACTTCTCTCTGCCTGACGGCCCCCTTCTCCTGGGCATCTTGGAGCAGGGGGTCTTCCATGTCTGGTGCGCTTTGGCCACTTTTGGGCCGTGTTCTTCCATGCACAGCTGGGGTCTGCTGACGGATGGCCCCAGTGTTTTATTCCGTTGTCCCAGATTCCCCTTCAGTTATGCGGCTGCTTGGCTAATCAGACATTATTACCTCCTTTGTGCCTCCTTCCCCAGCTCCTTCTGGATCGGGCACGACTTACTGTGACAAAGAATCTCATAATGATTTCTATCTAAATATTTCACTTCTCTCACAAAGGTCTCTGTTTTATATTCTAGGGAGATTGCCTGCGAAGGATGGAGGCGCTCCCCTGCTTCCTTGGAGCTCTGGGAACTCGGAGGGATGCTCCTGCCCTGAAGGCCCCTCCATGCAATCCAGAGCAGGTGGCTATCTGCTGAGGGAGGACCACACCCTCCTCGTGCTCCTGCCCCTCGAACCCCAGGGCACAGAATGCCCTCTGAGACCCTCCCTCTTCTACAGGATGGAAGGGCCGGTCCCAGTGCCCGCGTCCTTTCCCTAGATCTCCGTTTCCCGATTCTTGTTTCATTTTGTATTTTTGTATATTCATTTTGTCTGAGGATGGGTGGTGGGGGGAGAGCCAAGGCACTGAGATCCATCTGGGCGGAGCCAAATACTGTTAGAGAGCGCATGAGAGTCACTAAATAAATGCTTGTTGACCGACCGATTGATCTCCTAAATGGAACCATATTGATGACCTCCAAGGCTCTTTCCAGTTCTAAAGTTTTATGTTTCCATGACAACTGACAAGGAAAAAAATTGTGAAATCGGTCTCCAATAACAGAAAACAGGTCCATGAAGAGTTAACTATTTCAGGCCTCTGTCCTGGCTTCTTCTGTTTCTATCTGGATATGAATTGGTCTAGAGTGATGGGAAATGCACCATTGCCGAGAACCCAGGGGCCCCTGGGAAGTTCTCATTTGCAGTCCGTCCCTTCCTTCTGGGATGGTCCAGGAAGTTGTCTCTTTGTGGGATACAATTTGTAAGGTCTGAGGATTGGGGGGGGGGGGAGAGCCAAGGGATTGAGATCCATCTGGGTGGAGCCAAATACCGTTAGAGAGCGATCCTAGCTTGGAGTAATTTCATCAATGGGTGGCTCCTTTCTGCTCCCATCAAACTGACTTTTCCAAGCCCACAACTTCTATTTCCCACGCGTGTGCCCTTCCCAAAACAACGTCTTCACTTCAGTCATCCACAGCATCTGCCTTTTGGAATCACTCTGGATCGGAGGCTCCTCCCTGGAGGAGGGAATCTCCCGAAGGGCGGGACCGTTTCATTCTGGTCCCTTCTCTCCAGTTGAGCTCCATGCCCCACGAAATTTAACCAATGATTTTTAGCGTTTAGCCAGAGGGCATTCTACCACATCCTCCTTAGGTATCTAAGAGGCTTTGTACGGCTTCCCTTCTCTGGAGCGCCACAATTTGGAATTCAGACGTATTTCGGAAACGAGACTGTTTGTGATGCTCTGTCTCTGCTTAATGTCATATTTCGGGTGTGAATTTGGAGGAGATACCAGAAAGCATTACAAGGGATAAATGAAACTCCGGGCCAGTCACCAACGCGAGCATTAAGTGGAAATGGAGAACTGTTTCGGTAACAATGAATAGTTGCGTTGTTTTTCAGCGTTTCTGGCTCTTGGTTTCTTGGCAGAGAGACTGGAGCGGTCTGCCCTTTGTGAGGTACACAGGATGAAGTGACCTGTCCAGGGTCACACAGCTAGTGAGTGTCTGAGGCTGGATTCGAACTCAGGAAGAGGAGGCGTCCGAATCTAGGCCCTGTACTTTATCCCCTCTACCGCTTATGGCTCCTTCGTTCACATACCCTCACTGGAATATCTTTCCCATCAGAACCTAAGTTCCAGGGCAGCTAGATGGTGCAGTGGATAGAGTGTCAGCCCTGAAATCAGGAGGACCTGAGTGCAAATCCAACCTCAATCACTTAATACTTCCTAGCTGACCCTGGGCTTAACCCCAATTGTCTCAGAAAAAAAAAAAAAGAATATAAGTTCCTTGAGGGCAGGAATTGTCTTCTCTGCTGGTATTTTTGTCTCTGTGCTTAATAAACGCTTATCGGCCTGTTTATCCCCTGAAACACCAATTATCTTTCTGTCTTTAGAACTTTACCTCCCAGTATGGTGTCTAGCACATAGAGGCTCTTAACTGCCTGTTGATGGATTAATTGAAGCTGCACTTTTTTTTTTTCCTACCAAGGAGCATCATAGAGCAACAACCATGAGGAACTTCCCCTGAATCTTAGATCTGGGGTTTCCATTGTGGGGTCCCACTCTCCAGAGGCTCACGTCGAGTTAGCTTTGGGGAGCCCTCAGAGGGTCCTCCTCCTGCCGGCGCTGAGCCGCAAACCCACCGGAGTTTTGCTCTCAAGGAGCCAGGCCACACCACAACTTTATGTAGCAATTTAAAAACAGCAGTGGATGATTCTTGGAGGAATTATGAGCAGAAATGTCCAACAGACTGGCTACCTACGAAGAGGGCCACCGAGGCATAGAACACACGTCACAGAGAACAGGCAGAAGGAAAGGCCGAGCTCCTTGTCGGAGCAAGCATTTCATCGGACTAGAGGCTCAACATGAGCTTGCTATGTGCTCTTCCCTAATGAACCAGCCCCGGGGGGTTGCTTCTCAATGTCTGACCGCAATGGGTGGACTCTGTTAGCCCTAAAACACCAATGTCATAAGGATGGCAGAGTCTCACTTAGGGAGGGTCTCAGCCCACACCAAGAACTGACCTTCCCACCGGCTGGGAGGCGAGGGAGTGAAAACCTCATGGCCCGGATCTTGCAGGGGGAGAGAATGAGCCGCAGAGAGGGGACTCAAGTCACAAAAGTAGTGAAAGAACCAGGGATGCAAAGCCATGTTTCCAAGGCTTGTGATGGGACGTCCATCTCAGGAAGGAAATGGATGATGTGGGCGGAGATCGCCGCAAGAGGAAAAACTAAATGGCGAGGGGGCTCACAAGTGGGGAGGTTCAGGCTGGAGATGCCGTCTGAAGGGAAATATCAATGACAGCAGTCATCGATCTAGGACCCGGGACTAGGAAAGGTGTCGGGTCATCCGATCCGAGCTACCGAGGAACAGAATCCCCATTTGTGTACAGAGAGTTGGCGTCCGAGCCTGGTTTTTCTGCTCTCTATCTTTGTATCTCCTATTATCTCAATCCTCCTTCCGGCATATGAAGGGCTGTCTTAGAGGAAGGCTACAAAGCTTGGCTGCAGAATCAACGGCAAAGGTAGAAACGTTAAGGGGACGATACCAGCCCAGATAAGACCACTTGTAGCTCTCTGGGGACGGAACGGGCTGTCCTGAGGATCCATCCAAAGGGTGAACGGTGACCCCCAGGCGGGGGCTGGACTACATGACCTCTGAGGGCCCGGACTACATGACCTCTGAGGGCCCTTCCAACTAAAAGGTTCTGATTAGCTGCAATCTCAGTCATTTTAAATTATGGTGCTAAGAGAGGGCGGAGCTGCTGCTTTTGAAATCAACCTTCCAAATATCTCCCTTCCTTCACCCAAGTGGTGGGAAGATTTTTGTTCCCTACAGAGTCACATCTTTTAAACAAAAGTCATGTCGCTTCAGAGATTAGAACACATTTACAATACTTCCCTTCCCTTTACCTTTTTCAGGTAATATCTTTTTGGGCTATAGAAAGAAATAGGTCATTAAAAGTAATTAGAAAAAGGGGGGAGTTATTTCGGCAGCATGAACTAGCAGAGAGGGTGGGGGTGGATAGGGGAACCAAACTAGAAATCAGGTCAGACAAATCCTGGATTCGTCTGACCTGGATAAAGAGAGACAGGGAGGGGGTGAGAGTAGAAGAGGAGGAAGAAGAGAAGAGAATAGAGGAGGAGAGATGAGAGGAGCAAAGAGGAAAGAAGAGAAGAAGAAAGGAGAAGAGAAGAGAGAAGAAAAGAAAGGAAGAGAGAGGAGAAGAGAAGAGAAGAAAGGAGAAGAGAGGAGAGAAAAGAAAGGAAGAGAAAGGAGAAGAGAAGAGAAGAAAGGAGAAGAGAGGAGAAAAAAGAAAGGAAGAGAGAGGAGAAGAGAGGAGAGGAAAGGAGAAGAGAGGAGAGAAAAGAAAGGAAGAGAAAGAAGAGAAGAAGGGAGAAGAGAGGAGGAAAGAGGAGAGAAAAAAAGGGGAGGAGAAGAAAGGAAAGGAGAAGAAAGGAGAAGAGAAGAGAGGAGAGGAGAGCAAAAGAGAAGAGAGCAGAGAAGAAGAGAAGAGAAAGAAGAAAAGAGAGGAGGAGAGATGAGAGAAAAGGAGAAGAAAGGAGAGGAGAGGAGAAGAGAGCAGGAAGATGAGAGGAAGAAGGCAGGGAGGGCCAGGGCGTGAGTGGACGTGCTGTAGCTGTTCCTAAGGAGCTGAATCTGGAACAAACCTGCGCTTTCTTGGCTGAGAGAGCTTCGGTGATGGGATGAATAAAGGCCGACAGGTCAATCAAGGTCGTGACAAATTTTGCCGAGTTCAGTCCGCAGCGCAGAAGCTCCCTTGCACCGGTCCCCCTGAGCTGCCTTGGTGCCTGTTTATCAGCAGAAATGTCTGAACCAAAAAGTGCAAATACTCACAGCTCCATCTGCTTGGGTCATTATGGGTCCCCCGTCTCTCCGACTGAGAAGCACCTTCCAATTTTAGTAGCTAAGACAGTAAAAATGGCTTAGCCGTGTCCGCCCGCGATGACCCAAGTGTTTTGGTGACCTTTCTGTGGGAGGTGAGCCAAGGGGCTGGGGGCAGGTGGAGGGGAGCTTAATTAATTTAACTGGACTAGAACGTGATTCTCTGCACATGAAATCCGTATCAGAGTACTTCTAAAACTGGGGTCACTCCTTCTGCGTCGGTAGGGGAGCTTCTGTCGGGGAAGCTGCTTCTACCATCAGAGCCGACGCTCCCTCCGCCACCCAGGAGGCTGCAAGGTCCTGGGGAAAGACCCCGGCTCCAAGAGACGGCCGCAGTTCCACTAGAACGTGAGCTCCCTGCGGGCAGGAGCGGCTTCATTTTCATGAACTATTCCTGGAACCATTAAGAATCACACTTAGAAAACTGCTGGACCAGAACAAACCAAGAATAAGGTAGATACAATCTGGAACCAAAGAACATGGCTGTAGACCTCAGGAAACAGAAACTCAAGCTGCCTCCTTTATGAAGAAGTAGGGTAGGGATCATGGCAAAGGATGTGCTGACTCCAGCCTAGCCTCCTAGGTTAAAAAAAGATTTTTCCGCACCCTGACTGAATCTCTCTGAATCTCACTGAACCTTGTGCTTCATTTCCCCTCCTTCTCCCTACCCCCTCCCTAGATAGCAAGTAATCCAATATATGGTAAAAATGGCAAAAATATATGTTAAGTCCACTATATGCATACACATTTATATAATTACCATGCTGTACAAGAAAAATCAAAAAGGAAAAAAGAGAAAGAAAATAAAATGCAAGAAAACAACAAAAAGAGTGAAAATGCTATGTTGTGATCCACACCGTGTTCCCATGGTCCTCTCTCTGGGTGTAGATGGCTCTTTTCATCCCTGAACAAGTGGAACCAGACTGAATCATTTCATTAGAGAGGAGAGCCACGTCCATTAGAACTGATCATTGTATAGTCTTGTTGTTGCCGTGTATACCGATCTGGTTCTGCTCACTTCCCTCAGCATCAGTTCATGCAAGTCTCTCCAAACCTCTCTGAAATCCTCCTGCTGATCGTTCCTTACAGTACAATAATATTCCATAACATTAATTCTCTTTGGCCTATTTCCCTCTCTGTCTCTCTGTATATCTCCCCCCTCCCTCCTCTTTGTTTCTCTTTTTCTCTCTGTCTCTCTCCCTCCCTTCTTCCCTCTCTTTGTTTCTCTTCCTCTCTCTCCCCCTTCTCTCTCTCTCTCTCTCTCTTTCTCTCTCCCTTTCTCTCTCTCTCTCCATCTCTATTTCTCTCTCTCTTTCTCTCTCTCCATCTCTATTTCTCTCTCTCTTTTTCTCTCTCTCTCAGTCTCTCTCTCTCTCTCTCTCTCTCTCTCTCTCTCTCTCTCTCTCTCTCCTCTCTCTCTCTCTGTCTCTCTCTCTCTTTCTCTCTCTCCATCTCTATTTCTCTCTCTTTTTCTCTCTCTCTCAGTCTCTCTCTCACTCTCTCTCTCTTTCTCTCTCTCTCTCCATCTCTATTTCTCTCTCTCTTTTTCTCTCTCTCTCAGTCTCTCTCACTCACTCTCTCTCTCTCTCATTCTCTCTCCATCTCTATTTCTCTCTCTCTTTCTCTCTCTCTCTCTGTCTCTGTCTCTCTCTCTTTCTCTCTCTCTCTCTCACTCTCTCTCTTTCTCTCTCTTTCTCCCACCTCTTTTTTCTTTCTCTCTGTGTGTCTCTGTCCCTTTCTCTTCATCTCTGTCTGTCTGTTTCTCTCTTTCTTCCATCCCACCATCCCCTTCTTTCCTTTAAGAGGGTGAACAGAGAAGAGTTGGTAATTCTTTAACCAAAACTCATCCAGGTTTTCAGCTGGACCATGGAATGGCCAGTTGAAGAATCAATCAATCAATCAACAATCATTTCTTCTGTGTCAGGTACTGTTTTTAAGACCTGGGGATACATACCGCTAACAAAAAATGAAACATTTTATGAAAATAAAAATAATACTTGCTCCGCAGGATCTTATATTCTATTACGGAGGGAATACTTTCCAGGATCCCCTGAATGCATCTCATGGAACCTCCTAACAACAAAACGGAATTGGATTTTGGAAGTAAATTGGATATCCAGGATCCAACCAGTTCTGAATTCAAAGTTCTTTTGGGGTTTTTATTTGGTTTCAATCATTGTCTCTTAAGGCAATATAGGATAGTATATATAGAGGTGATACCAGAGTTAGAAGGGCCCAGGTTCAAATTCTGCTCCTGATCCCGTGACCGGTGATACAAATCACTTGGTCATTTCTGTATCACTTACAGAGAAGGTGCCCACCACACTGGCACAGGGAGACTCCTCCCCTGGGGTAGTACCAGCTAAATCCCAGGTCCAGTCCTTACAACCGCTCCTCTTCAAGGACCCCTAATCCTGAACTTAGCCAGACACCGCCACCCACCCCAAGCCCCCAAATTTTCTTCCTAAAAGTCAGCCCGCTCTCATAGCTGAGCGAGGGGAAAGGAAGCGGGTCGGCGAGCTTTGCTCACTCAGCCCGCCTGCTCTTGGGGGGTCTCCGCACTAATGCATCCCCCAAGCCATGGCCTGCTCGGCGCTGTGTCTGAGCGGATTCCTCCTACGGGGAGTCAACAGCAGAATCAGCTTAACGTTGGACGCGGGGACAGCTCAGGCAGGCTTACGGCAAAACAGGCTTCGGCAGCAGCGGGAAGAACAGCCCTCGTGTCTTGGGGGGAAGGAAGGGGAGAGCGAGGGGGAGACCGGCGGCTTGCGAGCGGCCCCTAACTCATCCAGACCACATAAAACCTTCCAAGGTGTGCTAAAACCTGGCTGTCGGCTGACACCTGACATCCGTCTCCGGCTCCTAATGTGAACATCCAGCCGACCTATTAAGTGAGATGTGCTCTCGACAGGTGACCCGAGTGGATGTGAAGGCAATTTTACTGCCGGTATAAATAATATAAATTCTTCCTGACGTTATTTAGGGAGAGAGGGAAATGGGCCCTTCGGTGAAACCCTGTGGACTCTTCCTTAACCTTCCTGCAGAAGGGCTGCTGATGCAAAGGTTGATATTTGCCTGCAATCTTTCCCTGGGAAGCAATTAGTTTCCATTTAAAGGGATGACAAATTGATCAGGCAGGAGTCTCACTGAGCTCTGAATTGAAGCTAAACTGTGAGAGCTGGGGTTCTGGCAAAGTCGGGGTTGTAGGCCTGTCGATGCATTTTACAGTTTCAAAATTCAATCACCCAACAGCAGGAGTGGAAAGACACTGTTCTGCAAAGGAGCCGAGCCTCCATTTCCTTCTGCAAGTTCATTATCGCCTCTCTAAAGCATGACAGTGGTGCAAAATGGGTTAGACGCACGGATGCCTCTGTTAACGGCCAAAGAAAAAAAAAGTCGCACATCATTAGGAATGGAATAAACGATACTGAGGCACAGAGCAGAAATGATTTGATTAGTAATTTCCAGTTTTGAAAAGACCTGGAAAAGAACCAAATGACTATACAGAAGGTGTGATGGAGTTCTTAATTGCTATAACTGTTCTGGGAGACTTGATGATTTGTGACATAGAATACAGCACAGTACGCTAACGCTAATAACCGTTAATTAACTGCAGCAATGATATACTCTCAAAATGCACATACAAGTTACCATAATTTCTAGATTAAAAGCTACACCATCAGAAGCCAAAGGCAAGGGAAGATGGAGGGAGGGAGGAAGGGAGGGAGGGAGAGAGAGAGAGAGAGAGAGAGAGAGAGAGAGAGAGAGAGAGAGAGAGAGAGAGAGAGAGAGAGAGAGACAGAGAGAGAGACAGAGAGAGAGACAGAGAGAGAGACAGAGAGAGAGACAGAGAGAGAGACAGAGAGAGAGAGAGAGGCAGAAAGCTATTCACAGAAAGAAGGAAGGAAGGAAGGAAGGAAGGAAGGAAGGAAGGAAGGAAGGAAGGAAGGAAGGAAGGAAGGAAGGAAGGAAGGAAGGAAGGAAGGAAGGAAGGAAGGAAGGAAGGAAGGAAGGAAGGAAAGAAAAGAGAAAGGGAGAGATATACAGAGAGACAGAGATAGAAGAAAGAGAGAAAGACAGAAAGAAAAAGGCACACACACAGAAGAGAGAGACAGAGAGAGAGAAAGAGAAGAGAGAGAAAACACCACCTACTTATATAAAGAAAAAAAGAAAGAAAGAGGAAGGAAGGGAAGAAAGGGAAAGAGCGAGGGAGAGAGAAAAAAGAGAAAGAAAAAAGACAGAGTGAGGGAGAGATCCCTCTTGTCTCCCTGAGTAGGCTTCCCTGTCTACCCAGAGCAGACAAGGCCAGGAAATGCTATGGGAAAAAGGAAAAACACTCAGCCTGAAAATGTGAAACGGTTCCTGAAAGAAGCTGCCCCTCTAGAGAGGCAGTTATTAATTCTGAAAGGCTGTTGTTGCCCCAGACCATCTGGCAGTACTGGGAAGGGTTCAGGAGCTATTGCTGAGCAAAGATTCCTGTCGGATATACCTGCTACCTCTGTGATATTCCTCATTTAGATGGCAGAGGTGTGTGTGTGTGTGTGTGTGTGTGTGTGTGTGTGTGTGTGTGTGTGTGTGTGTCAAAGAGGGGAGGGAAAGGATGTCTGGGAAACAACAGGGAGGAAAGGAGGAAAATTGGAGGAGGAACAGGGAAGAGAGAACACTGACTAGGAGATGGCTTTTATGGAGCTCTCCCACCATGGGCAGAGTGGCGAGTGAGGACACAGCTACAATGGAAGAAACCATTGTCTTTGGATCAAAGAGTAATTTAATAACCTTGTCACCTAATACTCCATTATCCATCACCGTGCCCCCGTGGCCCCCCGGTCCGAAAGGCCTCCATCCTCACCTCTGCCTCTGAGAATCCCTCCTTTCATTCAAAGCTCCGCTCAAATATCGCTTCTTCCACACGGCCTCCCCTAAACCTCTAGCTTCTGGTACCCTTCCAAAGGACTTTCCATTTACGCTGCATAGATTCACATACAGATGTCTGGTCTCCCCCATTTCAACAGCAACTCCCTGAGACTCGTTTTGCTTTTTCCTCCATGTTTCCAGCATCTAAAACACAGAACTTGCCACATTTTTGTTGTTCATCCTGGAGTCAGGAAGACCCATCTCCCTGGGTTCAAATCCAGCCTCAGACACTTCCTAGCTGAGTGACCCTGGGCAAATCACTTTATCCTGTCTGCCTCAGTTTCCTCATCTGACAAATGAACTGGAGAAGGTGATGGCAAATTAATCCAGTAATTTTGCCAAAAAACCCCACCCCAAATGGGATCTCAGAGTCAGAAATGCATGACTGAAACGACAAAGGGGAAAAACACTAGCAATTAAAATTATTCCAATTGGAATGGGATATCTCAGGAGACAGTAGGTTAAGCAGAGGTGGAAGTATCAGTTGTTAAGTGTGCTGTAATCCGAAGTAAGCTTTTTTTTTTCAGCAAAAATCTGAAAACGGTGGTTCTAGGGGCTGAATATTTTCAATTGTAGACTATCTTCAAGGTGTACTTTTTCTGCTCTGCCATCTTGGAATATGGGATGGGCACCAGGTTTTCACGGATTCAACATCATGTATTTGCTGACCCCGACAACCTGAAGACCTCCACACCTTGTCCGCCACCGTCTCTATTCCCAATTTTCTTGGAAGGTTTGGAAGGAACACGCACAGAAACTGACTTCGCCATCAAGGCAATCTCCGTCGTCATGGTAGCTGCTATGGATGCCAGACCAGATTTGATTCCCCCTGTCCCTGTCCTTCAGACTTGTCATTGGCTAACATGAAAATCTCTTCTCTCCATACTCTAACCCTAATCCAGCTTGTTCCTACCCTTTAGACAGCATCGCCTTCTCCTCCCCCAGGTAACAAGTACACATTGCTTTCTCCAATAAAATGTAGGCCCCTTGATGTCAGGGACTGGTTTTGCTTTTTCTTTGTATTAATACTTGTTCGGTGCCTGGCTCATCATAGGGGCTTAATAACGGCTTGTTGTTTAATTGTAGAGGTTGCCCTCCTTTCCAGGGTTCTTTTATCTCATTCCCATCTGTCTCTTCCAGGAGCAGGACCCCGCAAACATTCCCTTGACTTCATCTTCAAACTCTCCTTCTCCAATAACTATTGCCTACAAATATACTCAGGTCTTATGATCTTGAAAAATAACCTTCACTTACTCCAGCCATCCCCTCAGCTGGAGTCTCATATCTCTTCTACCTTTGCAGTTACTCCTAAAAAGAGTTGATACTTGTTTCTATTTCCTCATTTCTTAACACACTGAAAGATGGCTTCTGAATCTACCAATTCTGCCTATTGCCAATGAACTCAAGTCCATTCATCTTTTCTCACTCTTCTTTACCTCTCGGAGGTTTTTGCTATTCTCTCTCAGATTCTATAGCTCTTGATTCACCCTTGACCTGTCTTCGTATCTCCTGAAAGATGAACTTCTATCCCTAAATTTCCACTTGGGGTATTTTTCAAGGTTTTCCTTTCTGGGTCCTCTTCTCTCTCACTTTATGAATTCTCCTAAGGGTCAGATATCCTCCAGGCAGATGACCCACTTCACCTGAATTTCAATCCTTTCATCCACATCTCCCTGTTGGATACTGTCACCTGGATGGAGCACAGGTATCGCATGATGGTGACATCCTCTACAGCTTGGATTTCACAATCTGAACTTTCAACAAGCTGATATACCGTCTTCCAGGCTACACCAGGGTTTGACGATGAATTTCACCCAACAACGTGTTTTTATTCTGTATTTTATTCATTAGTCAAAGGTATTACCTGTTCTAGGTAAATGGTCTTTTCCAAGGAAATCTGGATCATCTTTTCCCAAGACCACTACAATCATCAATGAGATCAATTAAACTTCACACACACACACACACACACACACACACACACACACACACACACACACACACACACACACACTTTGTACTTATACAGGCAAGAGGAGGAATAAATGTATATTTAAACTTAAGCTCAACAGAAGTCAATAAAAGTATGGCCAATGAAGAAACACAAGTCTGCTTCTGCTTTCACATGTCACCCACCCACCCAGGACAATGCTGATCTTCCCTAGCCGTCGGTTCAGATCTCAAATTATCCAAGGATTTCGTTTTTTCCTCCGAGAGACCAATAGCAGAGTCTATGGGTTCTTGGGACACAGAACATTTTTAAAAAAAGTTTATCTCAATTCATCTCCTGTTCTCATCCTTCTCTACCACCTGGGCCACTTTTGACTATTTATTTTTCTAACAAACAGGCACAAAAAAAATGCTGCAAAGTACATTTAAGATGGAAATGAGCATCGTGAAACAGAGACATCCATATCCTACATTCATCAGAGCTTCCCAAGGCAAGGAACAACAATTGCTTCTCTAAGTACACAAATATACCCTCTGGGAGTCATCCCATAGAGAGAAAGAGAAATCTTTTTGGTCTCTTGGAAAGTCAGTCACAATTGTTATCATGTAAGGGATGTGCCTGTAGTGCTTTCCGGAGTCCTGGAGCAATTCGCTTGTGCTGTAAGGCAGCAGAAAACTGAGGGGGGCTCTACAGCCGGCCTACAGAGATGGACTGGAAAGCGCTGGGGATTGCAGGGCTCGGACCTGGAGTCTGACGTCCACTCCTTAAGGACCTCGGCCACGTCACCTGGATTTCATTCGTTCTCTACTAGAAACTAAACCAGAGAGTTGGGCTTGATGACCCCAAAGTGTCCAACCTAACCTCTGTCAGCTGGATTAGTGGCTAGTGTAAGTCCTGGGTGAAACATCCTCTCATGTTCTGATTATCACTCAGCCATTTATCAGCAAGCATAGTACTGACCAAGTGCTAGGAACAGGACACTCCCTATTCTAAAGAAGCTTATATCCCATTGGGCAAGATAATACTCCCCTAGACGGGCACACACAAGTACTGTAGACTAATATTAACCATTTAATCAAATAATCCTAAGTAAGCACCTACTACGTGCGAGGCGCGGGGATACAAAAGCGACAGCAAAGATCTTGTTCTGAAGGAATTCACATTCTAATGGGGCACATCCATAGGCCTAGGTACAAATACTGGCAGTCTGATATTAATCAGTGGATCAGTCATACACTTAAATGCCTACTGCGTGCTCGATACCGTGTCAGATACTGTAGATACAAGGGGAAAATAGCATCTGTCTTCAAGGAACCAGCATTCAGATGAAGAAGACAACATGTACGTATATAGATACACGAAAACACTGGCAGACCGATGTTAATAAAAAATCGATAATGATAACGGCTAACATACATATATATACATATACATATACATACACATATATATGTGTGTGTGTGTGTGTATATATATATATATATATGTATGTATGTATATATATATATATATATGTATACTGCCTCAAGGTTTGAAAAGGACTTACTTGATCCACATGACAACTACTATGTCCACTTGTGTAAACTGAGGCAGCTGGGTAAATAAAGTCCCCGGGACTGACCGGCAGCCTCTTAGTGGTCACGTGGCTCGGATGGCCTCTCTCTCCTCCTGTGTTCTCTCTCCTTGGTCCTAGGGCCAGAGCAGACTCACTTGGGCTGGGATAGAATAATAAGGAACTCATTCTAGGTCAGCTCATCTACTTCAAGATGGAAAGCCATTCCTTATTCCCTCATCAACTCTGGGCAAATTGTTTTCCAGATTCAATCCAAATGAAATATAAAATCTTTATTTGTTCCATTCATTGAGTGTCACATAAAAGAAACAAGAGAAATTTGGGGCTAGTGGTGGTGGTGGGGAGCGGGGGGAGCAGCAGGAGACATTAGACTTTTGACATATATTGTACGCTTAATCTTTTGTGGCAACTTTTTTACATTTGTAAGAGTTATGGATTTTAAAAGTCGGGGCTAAGATGGTTTAATGAGCATCCACCACCCTGGAAGTAGAAATGGGGCTGATGTGTTTTAGTCTGCTGTTAGCTTTATTGCCTCTCCTCTGTACTAAAAGTGACAAGCTGAACACATTATAGAGAGCTCAGATGTGTTATGTAGATGAAGCCTGCAGCAATATCTGCCTGCTCTCTATTATTTATGACGTCTATATAATACAAAGGACTGAGATTTAAGCCATTGTGATGTAGTTTGTTTTCCAGGGTGCTAAAACTACAGCGCACTTTATAGAGAATTGTATCTCTCTTACATATTAATCAAATCCATCTTACATGCAGCTCTTACACTGTAAACTAACGGGGGAAAATAATATTCAAGCGCTTGGCGTTTCCTCAGCTGTCAAGGACTGGCAGTAAAGTAATAATAAGGGCTTCTAAATAATGTGTGCATGACAGGCCTTTGCTCACTTGTGCAGTCCTTTATGGAGGTTAACTACAAAATAACTTCCAGTGAGTGATTGGAAACAGACATGTGGGTAATACTGTAATGCCAGCGCCGGCATAATTTTTGCAAAGTTCATTTGCAGAAAATCCTCCAAGTGGAGGAGGCAAAGTTCGGGCCCTTGAATCATTTCTCTGCCTCGGGCGGCCGTGGTTCTGGAGCTTTACATCCGGGGCCCGCGCTCCCCAAACCGAGAGCTTTGTTCCTGGGGGCCCGCGACCGGGACCCGACACCCTGCGGGTCACGGCGAAACGTTACTGTTGGGGGGGGGACGGATGCCTGAGAAAGGCTGGAAGGATTCCCAATAATGAGGGCCGACCTTCTGCAGCTCAGGAGCATTATTTCTCTGGTCTCAATCAAAGGCCTTGGAATTATGAGGAGGATGATATCCATTTTACAGATAAGGAAACTGAGGCTCGGAGAGGTTTAAAAACCCAGAGATGGAATGGATCTCCCATTTCTTCTCTTTTACAGAGGAGAAAGTGGAGAATCAGAGAGAGTACAGGAACATTCCTCTTCCTGAGTTCAAATCCGGCCCAGCTCTCCCTAGGCAAACCGCTTCAAATGTGTGCCTCAGTTTCCTCATCTGTCAAATGAGAAGGAAATGGCCGTTTCTTTACCAAGAAATGGGGTCTCAGAGCTGGACGTGACTGAAATGAAGCAACAACAATTAAACGTACGGTTGACGTACAACTCCAGAGCTGGAGAGACCGTAAAGACCTATTCCAAATCCCTTTCATTTTATGGACCAGGAAGCTGAGGCCCAGGGAGGCAGGTAGATTTGCCCAGCGTCCATCCCCTGGAAGTACCCGCATCTTCCCCTCTGACCTGCCCTCCCTTCCTGGCTGAACGCAGCCAATGAAAGCGGCGGACGACGCAGTTCTCCCTTCCCAGGACAGAGCCTAAAACTACGGGCAGAGCCGGGAGGGCTCTGACTCCCAATTTCATATTCTTCCCACGGTACCAAAGAAAAAGCGGGGCTTTCTCCTACAAGAACAATTACATTCACAACACAAAGACCCTCCAAAGACCTTTCCCTGCTCCTGGTCTTCCCCCCAAAGACCCTCTTACTACACTATCCCAAAGGAGATACGGATTCTTCCCTCTGAGACGCTGAAAGCTCGGGCAGGTCAGGAGAGCTGATTTGCTCACAAAGGGAAGGAGAGAAGCTTGGCTGGCTCCTGGCGTCCAGCCCCAGGCTCTCCTTCCCAGCCCCAGAACATGCCCAGGACGCCAGCCCGCGAGGCAGCAGGCGGTGGTTGTGTTGGAAACGTGACTGCCGGACCGGGCCGACAGAAGTCCACTGGGGTCCGGTCACACCTTCCCAGGAAGGCCCTCGTTCCCTGCCTGGCAGAGGTGCTGTTGTTTTTTCATCAGGAAGCCACCCACCCTGACTTCTCCCCTCCAGAGACAAGCCGAGTGACTGACAGCAGCTGTACGGGAATGATACTGAGCCGGGTCTCTTTTCCAGTACACTGATCGCTCCCTCCGAAGGCCTGTTTGCCGAGCGGTGCCACGGGGTATTTTGCATTTCAATTTCCTTCTGCCAATCATGGCGCGGGCCCACTCCCCAAGCACCTGGGCTTCGAGGTCTCTCAGCCACTCGAGAGTACTGACAACCTCCCCTCTGCTCTGCCTTCCATCCTTGGGTTCCCTGGTTGAACGGAAGCCAGTGGAATCATGGCAAATAACACAATTCTTCCCTTCCCAGGACAATTCGTAAAAACATCTCCAGAATGGAGCTTTCCTTTTTCACACCACAGATATTCAGAGAGCCCACCCAAGGCTCACTTCTCCCTTCCAGGCTCGCTGAACTTACCCATCACACAGAGCCAGTTCCAGGTTATGGAGCCCATCACCTCAGGGCCCTGCCCATCTCCTTTGCTGGACCATGGCTCCTCCCACAATCGAAACTCTCCTCCATTTTCTCCCTATTGGTGTTGCATTCTCTAATTAGAATATAATTTTCCTTAGGGAAGAATCCATGGCCCACTACTCTCTTGTTCATTCACCGATTCATTCTTTCATTCTTCCCTCACAAATAAAGCCAAGGGCCATGTCCACCTAGTTGGAGAGGATGGAACCGCCATCTTCACTACAGGCTGAAGCACCTGGGAACCACCTCTGTCTTCCCATCCTTGCTCACCAGAAGCTACAAAAACTCCTTTGGAAGTGCAATCAAGAACAAACGTCACTTTTTTGAAAAGTGAAGGCAAAGGTTTTCTCCCAATCTTAACTTGTTCCCGTACGTTAATTTGTTATCTTCTAAGCTAGTTCAGTAGATTCTTAGGAAGTAAACATTCTCCTTTAAGAACCAGTAGAGTTTCCAAGGAAGAATCAGTCCCCTGGAGAAATTACTTTTAATCCAGAGAGTTTCCCCAAAATGGAGAGGGAGATTCCCAGAACTTCTGAGCTAGGGTGGTTCAGCGGAAGGAGCACGGGGTCAGAACTTAGAGGGCCTGCAGAGGACGCTTCCTTCTAATGTTCACTATCTGTCTGACTTTTGGCAAGGTAGTAATTTCCCCAGGCCACAATTTCGTCATCTCTGGTAGGGCAAGGTACTCTCCAAGGTCCCTTTCAACTTTAGATTTTGAGTCATCCACAAGTTAATCTGTTTCCAGGCTAGTTTGTATTTGGAAGATAATTTCTTGCTTAACACAGAGAATGTGGGGTAGAAAGAGCATTGAAGAGGAAGTCAAAGCCCTTAGTCAACAGCAAACATCTATTAAGTCCTTCCTATGCGTCAGCACTGTATTAAGTGCTTTAAGAATTATGAATATTGATTCTCCTACTTAAATAAAATCTTGTACATCCATAGTTTTACCAATCTGACCTCAGTGTTCTCCTCTGTAAAATGGGGATTGACCTATTTGTGCTGCCTCTCTCACCCGGCCAAGATGAGGAGAGTGCTTTGGAAACACCCTAAAATGCTCTACGGATGTGAATCCCTAAAAATCTTCTCAATAGGCAATTTAAGTGAGCACAGTTCGTTCTTCTGGGGTTGGAGATCATGAGAAGTTTTACAGAGGAAATCACTTAGCTCAAGGCCCTTAGATCACCGAGTCTACCTCCTCATTTTCCGGGACTAAGTGAGACTTGATCCCAACAATTAATAATTGATCATTTTTTTCCATGATGTTTTACACTCTGCCATGTACCACCAGGTCCAAGAGATTGTCATCTTCATGACAACAAAGGCTCCTGGGATGCTAGACCTAGAACTGAAAAGGATCCCAGGACCACTGACTCCAACCTCCTCAGTTTAGAAATGAGGAAACTGGGATTTGTAGAGATTAAGTGAGCCATGGGGAAGATGGGGGTGCTACAATCCTTGTTCAAAGTTCTGACTAAACAAGACAAAACAACCCTGTCTATACTCCAGGAGAGACGGGAAGAGAAGAGAGGAAATTTATGTAAACAGTTAAGTAAATTACGAGCTGTCAGGGACAATGGTTCTAGGATCTGGACCGCAAGGAGTGGCGAGTTTATCAAGATATTTACTTTAAAATATCAATCATTTAATCAACAAGAATTGATTATGTAAATTTACGTGTTAATTTTGAAAACTGTTAGTGCTGTCTTAAGCTATTAAAGCTTCACAAAAACTTTTGGGCACCATATATATATGTCCGTATGTATTTATGTGTTTTTGTATACATGAAACATATATAATTTGTGTATTTATTTAAATATATGCATTTAAACAGACTTGTTTCTATATGAGTGGATATCAAAACCATAACATTATGTATGATACATAGACACTTATATAATACACATACTACAAATGTGTAATATATATATAACACATCTCTAACACATCCTACACATTACATGTAGTATGTATAAATAAGTGAAACACATAAATACATATGTTTTGTAATCAATATCAAAACGATAGACTTGTGATCTCCCTGATATAGTAAACTCCTTGATGAGGAAACTCCTATTAATGCAGGTCAGTACTTTTTCTCCATCTTACATGTGGCCGTTCGTTAGAGAGTTATTGCCGTCATACCCTCACCCTGTCACCCCCATCCTCAGGGAGCACTGTGTGGATCTCTGTGATCTCTAGGCTACAGAAATGAAAATTGTGGCTTTGGCATTGAAGGTCTTTCACAGTGAATGAGCTCTTTCTCTACTAACCTACTTGGCTCCGGCCTGCCTTCCTATTATTCACCTTTATATATTCTCCAGTCAAACTGGCTTTCCTGCTTTTCCTCCCACCCAATATTCCATCTGCAATCTACCTACTCTTGTGCTGACTGTCCCCCATCTCCTTCTCACCCCAACTTCTCAGACCTTGCTTCCTATAAAGTACATTCCTATTGCCACCTCCTTCTTGAATACTCAGTGGTTACTCCTTCCCCTTTCCCTCCATACTCTGTAATTTACTCCATATTTCAAAAAAACTTTTATATATACAGACAGACAGATATGTTTCTCAAGCGAATATAAGCCTCTTGTAGGTAAAGACTGTTTTGATTTCATTTTTGTATCTCATGAGGTTAGCATAGTATCTAGTACACAGTAGGCACTTAATAAATGCATGATGAAAGATTATCTGGGAGAATTTCTAGCTCTCTGCTTTATTAGATCGAAGAAGTTATGGAAGATGGATGGCAGAGAAGAGATGACTTCAGAAGGAGGTTTTTGGTTATTTAGTCATTTTTCAGTCATGTCTGCCTTCTTCTTGATCCCATTGGGGTTTTCTTGGCAAATTGAGGCAAACGACTTGCCCAAGATCACCTAGCTAGTAATTCCCAAGGCCAGATTTACACTCAGGAAGATGAGTCTTTCTGACTCCAAGCCTGGCCCTCTATCACTTAGCTGCCCGCTAGAAAGGGGGTTGTAGGGAGCAAGAAGGATGAATTTTAGACCAAAAGCAACTGTGGCTCTGGGACCAGTGGAGCAATGCTCAGCAGTGACCCTAAGGCCAGGAGAGACCGGACTGCCCAGCAGAGCCACAGAGTTAAAATTACAGCGGGGGAGGGCACACATGGCCACTTTAGGCACATTTCACAGGTGTGTATCCTCCATGTTGGATCCCTCTGTATTCTTCCTCTCCCCATAGATTCAAAATGTGTAAATTTTTGGAAGAGAAACCCTAAGCTTACCGAATAATACTCTACTGTAGCTTTTCTTATTATGAACAAGCTCATTCAACACCTTTGCTTTCTATTAATAATTTTCTCTTTCTGAGATTAAGCCTTTTTTATTAGTACCTTATGTCTAGGTGAAGACTGAAACCCTCTGTTACCGATAACTATCTAACTTATGGTTAGACATTTCCAAGATGCTCTTAGGCTAAAAATGCAAATGAATTTCAACAGGAAAAAAAAAAGTAAGCTTAAAGAAGCAGGATCATTGTTCTCCCCTTTCTAGCCTACATTCCTGCCTTGATTAGGCTCATCTATCCACAGCCTTGTTCTATACTTATTCTAGGTAGTTCAAAAACATCACCTCATTTCCCCCCTACATTAAATTGATGTCTGCCCATACGTGTGTGGATATATCCTACAAAATGTCCATGTATCTGTGATCTCATCAATGTGGATATTTCCTTTGATGACATCATCATCCATGACTCCTGATCCTGTACAACTGTACCTTAAGTTGTTGATAGAAGGCCCACTCACAGTGCTGGAAAAGTCTCCATTTGGGTCTCTTGATTTTGGGGAGGACACGTACAGATTGCTCTGTCATACCCCACTCTTACTCCTTTTTCCCTCAGCAACCTATCTGATGTCTCCCTTTACACCTCCTGCCTTCCTCACGCCATATCTGTAAAGTGTTGCAGCATGCTCGGGCCCACCTTGCATCTCCACTGATAGCCCTTGGAACTACCCCTGACTTCAGTTCCCTGACTCTGGGCAACGTCTGTGTCACTTTCCTCATCTACAAAATGAGAATAATAATAGCATTTACCTCCCAGAGTTGTTGTGAGGATCAAGAAACGGGCTCTCCAAATCTTAAGAAGATATTTAAATAGGGGCTATTAATCTTATTATTATTAATTTTTAAGAACTCAGAGTCGTACCATACCAGCAGAGGAATATGATATTAAAAAGATAGGCTTTTGTTTCAGGGAGGATGTTGGGATTACAAACAGAACTTTGAAACTTTCCAAAGAGGATTCTATCCCTTTCCTCTTCTTGTTCAATCTTGGGCCCTAACATCTGTCCATTTGCAGTTCTTGTCTAAAATATTAATATAAATAGCCATTTAACAAGCATTTATTAAATATTTGCTATTATCCAGGCATTGTGCTAGATATAAGACAGTCAGACAAATCTAGAGATAAACACAACTTGAAGGACAAACTGTAGACCAGCTAACCCGCTGCACGTCATAGAGATTTTTCATCCACTTTGTTTTTCTTGTGTGGACAGAAAGGAGCTGAGATAGAGAAGTCAAAGGGAACTCAGGGCTCATTTATTTCAACATCTTTAATCCCCAATTGAGCAAATTGAGATCCAGAGACATTAAGAAATTCACCCAAAGTTATACAGCGAGTTCCCCAGGCTTAGAACTGAGATTTGAATCCAGGTTTTCCCGGGTTAACTATACCAAATTGCTTTTCTAAAGCTACTCCAGATTAATATGGAGAATATATGGGTATGTACATGTATTTAAATACATACCATATATTAAAATATGTACTACATATGTACTTCTATTCAAATATATACTATGTTATACGTGCACATATATCCTATCAATATACTTATATAGGAACACACACATCTCTTTATATCTATATAGTATATACAGACACGTGTGTTACAGTATAAGCCTTTGGGGACAAATTTCCCACGAGGGTTCAGTGTGCACTTGGGCCTTTTCACCGCCTGCGGGGTCTGTCGGCTGTGCGGGCAGCCCCAGTCAGGCCGGCCCGCTCGGAGCCCGGGTCCGGCTCGTGAGGTGGCTGCATCTGGGTCAGAGTCGGCTGTGGTCCGGGGCTGACTGGAGGAGGCCGCCCGCTTTGTGGAAGCAAGATGCTTCAATTACGATCACATTAATGGGGCGAACTGCTGGATACTCTGAAAGGGAAGGGAAGATTGCCCCTGAGGAGCGAGCGAGAGCCAGGAATCCACGAGACACTTAAAAGGCAATGAAGATGCCAAGAGGGACCCCTGTGTGTCGGGGAGGGGGTGATGGATGGGAGGCAGGAGAAGCTCCGGCGAGGGCATGGGAGTGGAGGGAGCGGTGAGTGGGGCCTTTGGCAAAAGGATGTCAAGTGGAGGCTGGAGGCAGGGGAGAAGGGGAGAAGGGAGCTGAAGCAGAAGATTAATGGCAAGCCTTGCCACTCCAGGGGAAGACATATGTGCTGAGCGGAAAGCGGTCCGGGGAAGGAGACAAAGAGAGAGCGAGCCACGGAGGGGAGAGCCTGGGGAGTGGAGGGCTGGGGGAGGGCAGACGGGAGGTCGGAGGTCGAGCTGAGGAAGCTGGGCCGCCCATCCTGGGCTGGATCTGGAGGCAAGCTGGCAAAAACAAAGGGCCTCGATCAGAACCCAGCAGGGCCCGAGCCCCGGCCTCCTCCTGGCTTTTGTGGACCCCGGCATTGGGGACGAGCAGGGTCCCTTGGCCAGCCCCAGAGGCCCCTCCTCCCCCCACCCTCCCCACACCGAGGGAAGGCTCTCCCTCTCTCCTGCCAGCAGCCCAGAGGTGTGGCGCGCACTGATTATTCGAGTGCTTTTATGGCGTCCCTGAATGCTTCTGATTGCATTTAAGTATGAATGTACAGTCTGCATCCCCTTCCCACAGTGGCCCCCTCCTCCAGCCCCTTCCCCTCCTCCCCGCCCCCCTTTCCCCCAGGACAGCAGATCATTGGAAACTGGAGCTGGTTATACCCTGCATTGTGGATACTAACCATATAATTTCCTAGTCTCCTAGGGGGCTCTAAATCCAGCAACTGCTGACCTGACAGCAGGAGAGATGACCTCACATTTGTCCTGCTTATCATTGGCTAATAAGCATTAGGGGCGATGGCAGGAGCTCACACCTGCTGCCCACTAGGCCGGCGGAGCGGCCCGGCAGGAGGGGAGGGGAGGGGATGCAAGTCTCCCCCCACGTCCCTCCCCCTCCCCACCTAGCCCTCTCTCACAGCCGCAGAGCTGGGGGGAGGGGCTCCAGGGGAGCCTTAAAGAATTAAGCTTAAGTGACAGAGTATGTCCTACCCCCTAGCAAGTCAGCAAACACTGCCCAGGGTTTACAAGGCGCTGTTAAGCAGCGGTATTGATTAATAGACAGCCGTCCGCCTCCCCCCTTCCCGTCCTGCCCGACCGCGTGGGCAGAGGCTGGGAGGGGTGGGCCGCTCGTTGGGCAGAGACTCGACTCCTGCCATGGCAACCACATTTCGGTCTCCGCGGTGGCTAAGGATGCCCATATGTTTCCTTCTCTGCACTCGCCTCCCCGCTCCCTGGCACACAGTAGGCTCTTAATAAGTGCTCCTGACCGATGGGGAGGGCGCCACCTTGACAACAGCAGACACTGATTAGCCCGCTGCCCTTCTGGGGGCCCTCCCCGAGCCCCCTCAGTCCTGCCCGCAAGCAGGCTTTTCCCGTGCCCGTGGATGGCATCTGGGGCGGGGCGCAGCCCCTGACCCGGCCTCTGGAGGCCGGCCCAGCCTCGGCAGCGGCGGGCATCCTCCCCGGCCCCAGCACTGCAGTCAAGTATTAACTCATACTGAACACAGTTTGTCTCGGAGGGCCCTCTTGGCCCCTTCGTCATCCTGTGCTGACATTTTAATCGCGCTTTTGTGGGAGCTGGCTGGCAGTTTGTCATCAGGAATGGCTCGGTGAGGGGCCGGAGCGGGCTGCTGGCGGAGGCGGCTGCTGAGGGAGGCAGCCCATTCTGACAGACTGAGCAATAATCTGAAGTTACTGCGCTGAGCCTGTGGGACACCAGCAGGCCCGCTTTATCTTCTTCATTAAAGTGCGCTCAAAAAAAAAATCCATTTTCCTTTAAAGTCTCAGGAACAGATGGAACAAAATTAATTGCGCCATTAAGTCCCGATAGACAATACCGGAGTGGTTTTCTTTCAAATGTGCATGTGTGTTACAAAGTGCTCTTCGTAAAAGGCAATTACTGCAACATTTGCTATAAAATAAAGGTTGCTTTAATGGGCAATAAACACAGGCTTCAAATTTTGTATGAAATGGGTCTCCAAAGGGCGCTGTTATAGGCAGCTCAAAGGCACAACTGACTTTGGTATTTCTGCTCTGGCTCGAGCTCAGCGAGTTCCGAGAACAATGATTCCCACCCTCGGATAGATTCTGATAGAATTATGGACGCATGTTCGATCGCGGCCCGGTCCGCGGTCCAGATCGTTCCGGTCAGGGCGCGAGGCCGAGCAGAGGCGAGCAGCGCCACGCGGAGGTGTCGGACAGATGGAGGGCCCGCCGGGCCGGGCGAAGCGGGCCGGGCTCCCGAGGACCGAGGCAGACGGAGGGGAGCCCGCCGGGCCGGCCTCGCCGCCGGCCGCCCTCCCGTGGGTCTCATGGTCGGTGGCGGGCGGGATAAGTGGATCGGCTGGTGCCCACACACAGGCGGGTACAGGTACGCACCGGTGCCCCCCCAGTTATGGGGGTCTGAGAGCATCTTGGCAGAGGTAGCAGCGAGCTCCTCTCTGCAGCCGGAGGATAAAGCGACCAGAGATTTATGGCCGAGCCCCAAGGCCTATTTATTTCCAGTTTTCTTCTCTAAAGGCAGCCTGCACGTGGGGAGAAACAGGAGGGGGATGCTTGGGAAGCGGCGCCCAAGAACAGAAACGTGAGCAATTTGCGACTGTCCTCCTTCGGTGGGGGAGGGGGGACTCTGGGTATTAAAACCTGACTCCTTGGACGCGATCCGACGGGGGCAAGGAAGCCCAAAGAGCCTCTGCAATCCAGCGTGTTTTCACATTTCAATGATTACAACATAAGTATGACATATAAATAATCCGTTAATTGAAATATGGGCTACATATACTCCTATATTTCTAGTGTAAATCTATATTTAATTAAATAAACCCAATAAATGCATATTTCAAGGGGGGCACGAAAGCACTTTTGACTTAAGTCTGTAATCAGCAGCTAAAAATGTTCATTTCTCTCTAAAATATAGATTAATATTAGAAAAAACCAAGTGGCTTTGGATGTTAGTTGGGGTAAGGGGTGGGGACAAGGGGAAAGCTGATGCAGCTGAAAATCAGCTTGAAGTCTATTCAGCTCCCTGTGATTTTAGTCCTCTCCAACAGGAGATTACTTCAGATCACGAGGCTACAATATATAGTCAATTCATCCTGGTAACGACACCACTTGCCACTCCCCCTTCCCTGAAAGGCATCAATCACGAAAGAAACTCTGGCACCGTGGACAGAAAAAATGGCTCTGCCTGGAAGGGCAGGCTTTGAATTGTTTCCCTGATGGGTTCTCATTGAGTCAACCAACCTCTCACACAGACCCCCAATGTTTGTGAGATGGACTGGCAGGCTTAGGGGTAAAGTCTCCGGTAACAGAACAGCTTTTCTCTCTGTCTAGAACCTGTCTTAGAACACATACACGTAAAACACATTCATCTGTATTTATATATGTATATATGTGTGTGTGTGTATATATATATGTACATTTATATATGTGTGTGTGTGTAATGTATTTGCTGTGAAAGAGATCAGAGAATGAATTCCACGCTTGTCTATATTAAATTGTGATTTTATAGATATGCAAGTGGGTGTGTATATATATATATATATATATGTATATATATATATACATATATATATACATATATATATATATAAATAAACATATCACAAGTTAAAAAGATGACTGTATTACATATGCATGTACATGAATGTGTGTGTACATATGCAGTGATACACATATATGGCTATACAGTATGTTATGACAAGTTAATATAGACAACCATAGATTGCTCTTTTCCTAATCTCTTCCAGTAACTGGTATTTCACTGCATTCACTTTCCAATGAATGAATGAAAACAATACAAAGAACATTTGTGTTAGAGATGGGGATAGAAAAAAATACAAAAAGGGAGAAAGGGAAATAACCTTCTGCCAGAATGATCTTCAACAATTCCAAAGTCAGTTACTTATTATTCGCCCATCTCTTTATCCATTTATTCATTTCACACATCCATCCATCCACCAACATGTTACCAAGCATTACTACATCTAATATTCTGTGCCAATGAACACTAAAGTCACCTCCAGGATGTGACCCATGAATAGTAGATAGGCAGTGATACTGCTCCTCAATGGTCACATCTTAGGAAACAATAAGAGCGAACCAGGCTCCCCTAAGAACTGTGCATAATATTCAGGGATTTCTTATTCTTCCCATCTATGGACCATCTTTATTGGCTTGGGAATGGCTTTTAAGGGAGAGCTGGAAGATAAAGAAGCAGAAGGATCTGCTTTCTTTTCCTAACACAGAGACAAACTGTGGTGACTTCCATGCTACCAGCTGAGGTGGATGTTTAAAGAGCATAGTGAGGATAATGATAATAATTATTCAAATTCCTTCCTCTTCTACACCCCTGGGAGGCTGAGTCTGCCACATCTGATGGAGCCAGAGAAGTTCTCCTCCCTCCAAAGCTTCATTCTCTCATTGCTTCTTCCTTTTGCTTGAGGATATTCACTCCCATGTGTGCCCCATGCTGTTCTCAGAACAGAGCAGGGAGGAGGAAAGGAAACCTCAGATTTCCTCAGAGCTTCCTCACTTCTAAAAGTTTAGGATCTAGAAGAGATGGGTCCTAAGGTCAAAACTTTAGAGCTGAAAGAGATTAGAGAGGTCACCAAATCATTTTCTAGATGAAGGTGCTAATTTCTATTGCGGCAACATGGCCTCCAAGCCAAGATTGGTACCCAAGGTCTTCAAGGCTGCAAGGACAGAGAGGGATGGAACACACAGTAGAAAAGAATGCTGGATGCAGGAGTTCTTCCTCCAGGCCCCACTCCCATTAGCTTGTAGTAACATATCTGTAGTAACATGAAGTGCGGAGGGAGAATCCCCTATTGGGGCTCAACTTGTGTCCCTGACAAACACTGACTGGATGACCCTTTCAGGCCTTGCATGCCTTACTGCTCTCCTCATCCTCTTTGAACCTCCTCACCACTCCCCACACTCCACACTTCACTGGCCATTCTTTCTGGGATGCTCTCCCTCCTCATATCCCCTGCTCGGCTTTCCTGGCTCCCTTTAAGTCTCAGTTAAGGACCTATATTCTTCAAGAAGCCATTTACCATCATCCTTAACACTAGTGTCTTCCCCATTTACTATCTATCCATCCAGCTATCTTCAGCCTATCTATCCTATTGATCAATCAATCTTTTTTTCCTCTATCTTCTACCCATCTACTTATCTACTTTCTATTTACCTCTTTTCTATCTATCCTATTCATCTTTCTTTTCTTCCTTCCTTTTGTATTTCCTTCTTTTCTTTCTTCTTCCTTCCTTTCTCTTTTTTCTTCTTCCTTTCCTTCTTTCTCCTTTTTTCTCCTTCCCTCCCTCCCTCCCTCCCTCCCTTCTTTCCTTCCTTCCTTCCTTCCTTCCTTCCTTCCTTCCTTCCTTCCTTCCTTCCTTCCTTCCTTCCTTCCTTCCTTCCTTCCTTCCTTCCTTCCTTCCTTCCTTCCAAAAAAAGGAATCCACATTCCACCCAGTAAGCAGTCATCCAGTCTCTTCCTGAAGATGTCTGACAAGGGAGAACATCCCACTTTTGGATATGGTCCATTCTCTTTGGGGCACTCCCTTGTTAGGGAGTTTTTTCTCATACCAAGCACTTCAGGTGGTAGGTGGTCCTGGCTTTGCCATCTAGGGACATACAAAGGGAGTCTAATTCCTCCTTCCCACACAAGCATCCTTCAAACACTTGAATAGACATCCTGCCCTCCCTTAGTCTTGTCTAAACCAAACATGCCCAGGTTTTCATAGAACACAGACTTGGGGACCTTCCCCATCATGGATGTCCTCCTCTGGGGTTCCTTAAGTAATCAATGCTCTTCATAAACCATGATGACCAGAGATGATAACACGGCACTCCATTAAATCTGAGGGGACGGCAGAGGCAAGAAGGTATTCATTCACCTTCCTATTCTTAGCAGTTATGATTCCTAGGAACAACAGGTACTCAATAAATGCTCAGCAGATTGCTTGCATGGTCTTACAGATGAGAAAATGGATGTCCTGAAGGACAGACTTGCTCCTAGTCACATAATCAGGGTTCAAGGAGGGACTCCAGGGTCACACAGCTAGGAAGTGTTAAGTGTCTGAGATCAAATTTGAACTCAGGTCCTCCTGAATTCAATCCTCTTTCTTTTCCTCAATTGGACATTTCACAATACTCTGCTTCTTGGTCAATTTGATCTGATGTAATGCAGTTTGACTAGCATTTATTAAACATCTGTTATATTCCAGGCACAGAACTAAGTGCTGGGGATACAGAGACAAAAATCAAACTATCCCTTCCCTCAAACAGCTTACATTCCACCAGGTACAATTTCAAGAGTAGTCTGAAATCAAGAAGACTCATCTTCCTGAGTTTGAATCTGGCCTCAGACACTCAGACAGTGTCACATTGGGCAAGTTATTTCACATATACCTCAGTTTCCTCATCTGTAAAATAGGCTGGAAAAAGAGATGGCCAATCACGCCAGTATCTTTGCCAAGAAAACCCCAAATGGGACCATGGAGAGTCAGACATGACTGAAAATGACTGAATAATATGTGAAGTAAGACAGTGTGGCTCAGGGAGGGGAGCATTTATGGCGGGGCAGAGAGTGGGGGAAATTAGGAAACAACACATTAGCATTTATATGGTATGTTAAGGTTTGCAAAGAGATTTACTTCTGCTCTTTGGTCACAAAAGAAACACCTCTTGAAGAAAGCTAAGAAGGAAGGCAGTGAGGGAGCCTAAGATCACAGTGTGAGTATCTCCTAGCCAAGGGGTTCTTAACCTTTTCCCATTCATGACGACTTTTTTGCCCTTGAAATTTTATGTGTCCCCAGCTACATAGGTATATAAAACAGGTATACAAATCAAACATTTCCCGATAATAAATCATACATATAACTACCAGACCCTATATGGGATGGTGACACAATTTAAGAAGCTGGATTCCTAAAGGACTATCAAAATGTACATAGCCTTTGAGCTAGCAAGATCATATCCCAAAGAGATCTTAAAGGAGGGAAAGGGACCCCCATTTGCAAAAATGTTTGTGGCAGCCCTTTTTGTAGTGGCAAAGAACTAGAAAGTGAGTAGATGCCTATCATTTGGGGAATGGCTGAATAATTTATGGTCTATGAATGTTATGGAATATTATTGCCCTATAAGAAACGATCAGCAGAATGATTTCAGAAAGGCCTGGAGAGACACGAACTGATGCCGAGTGAAGTGAGTAGGACCAAGAGAATATTGTACATGGCAACAACAAGATTATACGAAGATCAATTCTGATGAAACACGGCTCTTTTCAGCAAGGAGATGATTCAGTCCAGTTCTCAGAGAGGACTATGGGGACTGATTGTGGACCACAACATAGCATTTTCATTCTTCATGTGCTCATTTGCTTGCATTTTATTTCTCTCATTTCCCCTCTTTTTAATCTGATTTTTCTTGTGCAGCATGGTAATTGTATAAATATGTATACATGTACTGGATTTAACATATATTTTTTAACAAGTTTAACATATATTGAATTACTTGCCATCTAGGGGAAGGGGGGGATTTGGAAAACAAGGTTTTATGAGGTTGAATGTTGAAAAATTATCCTTGCATATGTTTTGAAAATAAAAAGCTTTAATTAAAAAAGAAAAGAATCTGGATGCTAGTCACCTTTCCTAATCAATTCTGCCCAAGTCAATGTAATGAGGGCCAGTTATATGTGTAAGTGCATGTAACAGGCAACACAAAGTCTTAGCGCCATTCCTAGTGCCAGGCCCCTTTCTTTCTCTGTCACAGCTTTCTGCAACATCCTCACCTGCCCTGCGCTGGAAAATCTGCAGACCATCTACTGACCCCAGAAGGGGCTGGCGGGCGGCCTTTACAGAAGGACCCCGAAGGACCTGACTTCCACTCAAAAGAGGTTCTGAGTCAGTGGCAGAAGTCACAGGTATCCATGAGTTCTGCCTGGGCCAGGAGGCTGGGAGACCCAAAAGAGCAGGAGGGGAAATGCATCCATCCAGCCAGCACAATTACAAAGGGGCACGGCCAGGGCAGGATTTATGGCAAACCCAGTGATACCCGGAGAAATCTCAAAAGTTCTGCATCCCCTAGGCTAAATGTTTCCATCTCCGTGCTGTGAACCTTGTGCAGTCCTGGGCAGTGGCTACTCAAGACCAATCTTGCCAGCTGCTGGCTTCTTTGCCCCCTGGCCTTCAAGTGGGGAGGGAGTAAAAGGGAACCTGTCTCAATGATCTGAGGGGTACCCCCGTGAAAAACTCTCCAAATGTGAGTTTTAAATTTTTAATCTTTTTAAAACTTCATCCTCCCTACTATACCTTATAATAAAAATAATTAAGAGGAAGAAAGCATTTTAGCAAAACTAGCCAACACACTGATCGGGTCTGAGGGGATACCCAAGAGGCTACATCCATACCCTCCCACTTGCGTGATAAAAGGAGGGAAATCAAGCCAGAGAATGAGGGCGGATGGACATCTGTATTGTCCAAGAGCTCTGGTTCAGGGGTCAGAGGGTTTGGGTTCAAATTCAGGCTGGGTCATCAACATGTGCGACGTTAGGTAAGTCATGTAACGGAGGGACTTAGGCCCTCTCCAGACATCAATCTTTGACGTTTACTACTATGTGATTTTGGGCCTCAGTTTCCACAGCTGTGAAAAAAAGGGGCAAGCGTCCTCTGAGATCCCTGCCAGCCCTACGCCTTGGGTCTGAGGCTTTGTGAGTGTTACAAAGACAGGTCAGTAGCTACGTTAAGCCGACCTCCAAGCTCAGACCGTAGGCCTGAGGGGCAGCAGAGAGGGACGCTGTGGGACACGGTCCATGCTCTCAGGAACTCCACACTTAATGGGAGAGCTTCAGCTTGAGAGCAGGGACTCTGCAGGAACTCGGCTCCCCTGCGGGATCAGCCAATGGAGGCTGGCGGGGCGCTAAATGCTTCCCAGTTGCATTACTGAGCTCAAATGATTTGGACACCTCGTTTTTTAGTTTACTTCTGTCATCCCAGCTGTAAAGATTGGGGGCTCAAGCTAGGGGGGCTGGGAAGGGCCTGAGCCCGAGGAGAGAGCCCCCCTATAAAGGGCTGGACACCTGGTGGGGACTGGCAGGACAAGGAGGATTCTGAATGCTGCTTCCTGCATTAAGATGCAGAAAAGGTGGGCTGGCCGCAGGTGGACAAAGGGTTGTTCCAGACCTAGATACTGGTGGTCAAGGGGCCTGGGGCTGCCCCCCCTTCTGCTCAGCCCCCACCCAGCCCCCACGCTAATGACCCCTCCCACCATCAGCTGGCCCTCTGGAGCAGCACCTTACACAGCCCAGGGAAGCCTCTTCACAGGCCCTTTCTCCTGGTGTCTCTGTACCCCCCACGAGCTCTTCTGCTCATTATTTAGCAGGGAGAAAGGGAATCAAAAGATCTGCCTCAAACCCAGCGTGCTCCTCCTCCCGCTCCTGGGGAGAGCTTGTCTGTGGCAGCATCAGAGCGGCGAGCTGGCCGGGCAGGCCCCATGCCCTCCCGGCGAACAATGGCGCCGGACAGAAAGCCCAGGGCCGGGGCCAGGAGCCTGCTGGGGCGGCGAAGGGTTAGAGCTGCCGGCCCGGCGGGGGCATTCTGTCTGCTCAGTGGGGGCGCGGGAGAGACCCCGACAGAGCCCCCATTAAAAAAGATCCAGTTACACATGTCAATACCCCAGATTCAGAGATGATATAATTGTGGAACAGGCGCTAATCCTCCTGACAAGGGCCAAGGGAAAGAAAGGGGGAAATGTGCTCATAAGCAGACCCAGTTCTCCTAAACAGCGGTGTTTGTTTGCTCAGAGGGGGAGGGAAAGTCTGGTGATTTTCAGTATTTGGTCTTTTCAAAACCTGGGTCTCATCGGGCCATCTATCCTCTGAAAGCAGGCTGTATCCCAAATAGAAGAGCACCCTGTAGGCACATATATACCACATGGACAGACACACAGTATTTTTTTTTCTTTCTGGGATACTGTGAGATGTTAAAAGTGGAACAATAAAGCTTCTCCTGACTTCCCCCTGGGAAAGAGGATCACATTCTGCCCAACCCTTAATAATCCTAGTAAATACAGAGTCAAGGTACTAACAAAATACCAGGGAGTTATCAGAAGCCTCCGTCCTTTTCCTATCTTTCCTCTCCTTTTCTTTCTCCTTCCTCTTTTCCTTCCTTCCTTCTTTCCTTCACTCCCTCTCCTCTCTTCCTTTCTTCCTCCTTCTCTGTCTCTCTTTTTCCCTCCCCTCTTTCTTCATTCCTTCCTTCTTTCCCTTCTTCCTTTTCTCAGTCTCCCTCCTCTCTCTCTTTCCCTCTGTCTCTCCTCCCCTCTCCCTTTCTTTTCCTTCCTTCCTTCCTCCTTCCCTCCCTTCCTCCCTTCCTCCCTTCCTCCCTTTCTCTCTCTCTCTCTCTCTCTCTCTCTCTCTCTCTCTCTCTCTCTCTCTCTCTCTCTCTCTCTCTCTCTTCCTTCCTTCCTTCCTTCCTTCCCCAAAGGCATTCATGAGATGAGAATCACTTCACTGAGCTAGGTGGGATACTAATCCACTGGCCTTTCTTTGCTAGGAAAGCAGGTTTGGAACAAGGCCCCCGGCACAAATGAAATGAGTTTAGTGATCTCAGTTTAATTCTTAATAGGGCACAGCATGTGCCACAGATACACCAGATATAAGATTGGGAAATTAGGTCCTTTTGGGGAGGGATAGTTATTTTTCTCCTGGTTAATGAGGGTCAGGGGAAAATTTGTGCTGAAACTCAAATGCTGTGGAAAGCCACAGGAGCCAGATTCATTGGAGTGAAGTGGCCTCAAGAGGAGGGGGAACACTTTTGTTTACCTTTGGAGTGATTAGACTCAAGAATGTCAAAGATGGAAGAAATCTTGGAGATCAACTCAGACCAGTGGCCTTTCCATTTTTGGTTCCATCCTAGACCTTGCTGGCAATTTTGTAAAGATGCTGATTGGATTCCTTCTCAGAACAATGTTTGTAAAGGCATATAATAAAAGAAATGTGGGAGAGCCAATAGGTAATCTCAAAGGAAACCAATCACATTAAAATAAAGATGGAATTTGTTTTCTGTCCAAGTTCCTCAAAATGTTTCCACGGTGGGGTACATAGGACCTAGATTAATAATACAAGAACTAGTCCAAAGCCTCATTTTGCAGTGGAGGAATTGGTGGGGCAGAGAGGCAAAGCTCAGAAAGATACTGAGGGACAGGACCAAAAAACCCACCAGTCTTTGGGAGATTCTGGCTGTCTCTGGTGGCAGGCAGGCTGCAGGATGTCAACAACCATCACAGAAATAAGAAAAAGAAAGATGATACCTGCACTCGTCGGGACTGGCCTTCAGGGGCAAGCCAGACTTTGGAGACCAAGGGCAAAGAAGTGGTGTGGTTAGTGATACACAAAACTAGCAGCCTGAGCCTCATTTCTATGCTTCTTTCATTCCACCCAAGGGTCTGCTTAAAATGGTTGTGACCTGACTGGGCAGGTGACTGGAGGCCTCTGGAAGGTACCTGTGCGTCTGCATTGGCATTGAATGAAGGCAAGGGCCTTACAAGAGAAATGAGAAAAAGAGAAATGATGTTAGAGAATAAAATCTGCATTTCTGGACCCAAGATAGATTCCATACTCTGTCTCAGGGATGGAGTACATCTAATGAGGACTGGGAAAATTAAAGTAAAAATGGGAGGGAAACCACCATATTCATTAAACATAGGTAAAAAGAACAATGAAGGAGATAATATTTTAGAAGTGAAGAAGGGGCAGCCAGGTGGCACAATGGATAGAGCACCAGCCCTGAAGTCAGGAGGACCTGAGTTCAAATCTGGCCTCAGACACTTAACACTTCCTAGCTGTGTGACCCTGGGCAAGTCACTTGACCTCAACTGCCTCCGCCAACAAAAACAAAAACAAAAGTGAAGAAGTCATTAAGTACAAATGTTTAAAGTCTGATAAATTAACAAAGTGAACTAAATTAACTTAAGGAGGTACATGTTACCTTATAGAGACCACTAAAATTAGGATGAGAGCCACAATAGGAATATGGCAATGGAAAAGTATATAGACATATATACTACCTATGTATACATATTTAAAAGGTAGATATTATCAGATTCCTTGTTGTCTCTAGGGCAGGCCAGAGATAAGGGGGGGAGAAAAAATACGGAACTCAAAATCTTACAAGAATGGTGAAAACTATCTTTACATATAATTGGAAAAATAAAATACTATTGAAAATTTTAAAAGGTAAAATATCAAATAAAAGAAGTGATGGGATAACTATTTTTAATCAAGAAGATCTACTACCAGGAGAAAATCTAAAAATTAAGAGGTCAGAGGTATAGAGTAGTAATTGGAGATCACATGGATGAAATATACAGCTTGGATAGATGGAATAAACTGGTGATAAGTCATAACAAAGTTGGTCTGAAGCCATGCTATAAATAGAAGGAATGGGGAAATCCAGACGATCTGGGCACCTGCTGAAGGTCTTTGCAAAAACAGAGCAGCTGTGGAATTCCTGATTTGTTTAATGATGGTTTATTCTTCCAAAGGTCGAGGAAATGATAAACAGAATGTTACTATTCTGGGTGTGATTTGACAAATAAGGAAATGGTTGTCCAAGCAGATGCATGGAGAGGAATATCTCAGACTTTTTGACAGAAAAAGAAGAGAAACTTGAGAACAGCCTGATAGCCACTTACTATATCTGAGCCAATGTATTCATTTAGTCAATATTATTTATTTAGTCGATAGCCTAAAAGTCACAGGAGCTGTTCCACCAAGAGGGAGTGTTTCCCAATTCCGACAAGAGAAACACAAATGACTCTGATCAAACCGAGAATGAGCACCTGAGGTTGATGTGGATGCATAGGGAGCTCGTGACTAGTTTAGCTTTTTAAAGACATCCAGCAGCTGAAAGAAAAATAAGGGGTTGAGGATGAAAAAAACCGAGTAGAAAAGCCCTAGAAGAAACTCCAAATTTAATGCTTTAGGCTGTCTAGCTACCTTAATAAATGCTTATTGATTAAACCGATCAACAAAATTTACAACTATGTTGTGATAGGACAAGATAAACAAAGGGATAATTTAGGGAGATGGGACAATGATGGAGAGGCAACAGAAAGAAGTCCTAATACTTAAGTCTTGTTTTATTTCTGTATTTTCTGCTAAGGTAAAGGCTTCTCAGCCTTGGAAATGCTGAACAGAAATGGAAACAACACCTGAGTGAGAAGAGTACCCAGTTGTCCTCAACGTTCAAGTGGCTAGGCCAAGAAGAACTACCCACCCTGCAAAGGGAGGGGCTTGGGGTGTGACTGCTGAGTAGATCTCACTTTGAAAATCAGGATGGTTCCATTTTGTGTAATTGTGCCCTTAGTGCTTAACATTGTGCCTGGCTCAAAACAGACATTTAATAATGATCGAATGATCTTTGTAAAGTCATGGGAACATCAGAGGCGCTGTAAGACTGGAAATAGGCAAATTATGGCGGATTCTTCAAATTATGTGGCTTGGGGCACTTAGGTTTTCCATGCTCGGCAAAATTTTGGAATGAATTTTTAAAGGGATCTATCTCTTCTGAAAACTTCCTAACAGGAAGGTGTGAGAACATGGATTCAACAAAACCAATCCATGCCAAACTAACCTATTTATTTTTTGTGTGTGATACTGTTACTAGACTGGTAGGCAACGTATGTAGCAGAAAGCGCAATGGTCCTGGAGATGATAATAAAGAAAATTATAGCGTTTGCTATCAGTGACACAATACCTACTCTGCTAGATACTTTAAAGACGATAATATTTCTACATATTACAATATTTATATTTTATCTAACAAAGAAGTGCTTTATATATTATTCACACAATAACTTGTATAGACAATATATTTGTTATGAGGATCAAATATATACAATCTCTCCAATTTATATAATCTAGATCACATGTCACATATAAATATCTTTTCTCTGTGTCTGTCTGTCTTTCTGTCTCTGTGTCTGTCTCATTCTCACAACCACCCCGGGAGACAGCAAAGCATTTGACAAAGTCCCCCAAGAAAAGGAGAGAGATGGAAACTAGATACCACAAGTTATGAAGTGCCTGGAGGATTAGACCTAAAGATGGATGAACGGCATTGGGATAAATCAGTCAGTCATTCAACAAACTGTATGCTAACCATTGTGCTAAGTGCTGAGGATACAAATGTCAGGCGCTGGCTACAACCCAAACAGAGAAATATGAGAGCATCAGGCTTCTGTCGATGACCAACATGATTGTCTTTTTCTTGGTGGTACGAAGGGAATAATGATGGACTTGAAGTCAATCAATCAATCAACGAGTATTTATTAAGCACTAATTCTGGGTCAGATGCTGTGTAAAGTTCTGAGGTATTTATGAAAAAAAAAAAAGAGAGAGAAAAGAAAAAAAGAAAAAATCCTGCCCTCAGAGAGCTTACATTCTAATCAAGGAAACGAGACACTGAGATACATACAGATACAAGAGATACACGCAGAGAAGGTGGATGTTACTCTGGCCTTCCCCTTGGGCTATACGTTAAGTTCCTTCCTCTCTCTGGCCTCAGTTTCCCATGTGCCATGCAGGAGTGTTGGGGTACACCTTTGAGACCCGCCCTGCTCTAACCCTTACTGATCCCACTTCATGGCGACGACAGCCCCTTGTAGACAGTCCCGGGCGGGATCTTCCCACAGTCAGCGGGCTCCACTTCAGACTCCCTCCCTGCCTCAGCCACAGTAGGGGAGTGGGAGTGGATTTGTGGGGGCCTGGTGCGCCAGCTGGCCTGGCTCCTCCCGAGGGGAAAGGCTGTAAGCACGGATTATCAGGGACTTTGTGGAGTCCTGCTTCCCTGTTCCCCAAGGAGGGGGACATCACACTATAGCTTGCTCTGCTAATAGGCCACAGGGTAGCAGAGTCCAGATAAAAAGGAATTACTGGGGAGGGGGCTTGAGAATGGTAGACAAAGACAAACCAGCTCCTGGCCTTTCTAACGTATCCTTCCTCCACTCCCATGGCCCGGGGGAGGGGGGGATTTCACTGACCAATCGCAATTCCCTCCCCTCTCCATCCTAGCTCCTAGAGAAGGGCCCTCGAGGCCATCTGGTCCAAATCCCTTCATATCATAGAGGAGGAATATTCCAATCTGCACCGGGGAAGGAGGGACCCAAAGATCACTAGGAAGAAGCAGAGCCTGAATTGGGACCCAACTCTTCTGTCTCCCAACCCTTCTATCCTTTCTCCCCACTTTTTTTCCTTTACAGCTTGGGAAAGTGAGGCAGCAGCTGGACACACTCCCGTGTGCTCACACACAACAGTAACCCCCGAATCCCTCTGCGCAGTCCTTCCAAACAGCCGCCCTCAAAACCCACTAAACCACAAAGAAGACACCAAAACTTTCCTCTGCTTTGGTTCAAGAGCCTGTGATCTGGAAGTCAGCACAGCTGTCACATCACAATGGGTTGCCATGGAGATGGCGGCAGTACCACAGCTAAAGGCTGTCAGTTCCCAATTTCTCAAGGAAACGTGTAATTTTTATTTTAATTTATTCAAAATTTATAAGGCCACATCATCTCAAGGGGAAAGGGAATGTCTAATTCCCAGGCCAGCTCTCCCCTTTGCACCTTGGGGTCCCTTTCTCTTCCCTTCTCCCTCAACGCCAGGTAAAGTTTGTCTGTGTGTGTGTGTGTGTGTGTGTGTGTGTGTGTGTGTGTGTGTGTGTGTGTGTGTGTGCGCACAAGCACGTGAGCACCTGCAAACCCAAACACAGACCTGGGCATCCATCATCTTCCCTGAGCATGGCAACTGGCACATTTTAACGGCAAGGAGGAAGGTTCCTCCGCCATGCTTGCAGCTCTGAGCCACTCAGCCGAGGAGAGGGGCCAGTGTGGGGGCCGCTGGGGGATTCTTGTCTCCCTCGAACACACCTCCTCCAAGAAGGATGTTAACTGTCTTGGAGAGACACGGTTACATCCTGAATCCGAACCGAGGAGCTGACTGAATATCCGAGTCCCCCCCACGCCTAACACGGCACTCTGTGTGTGCCCTGATGGAGCTGTGCGCTCCTCCTGGAGTTTATTCCTTCCAACACTTCCTCATAAACTGTCCCTAAGGAGTTTATCCGTAATCTCGATTTTGAATGGACATCCATGGAGAACAAGGGCCAAGCCACCATGTTTTCACCCTTTCTGGTTACGCCAGGCTGACATGCCCCTTTTCTAGGCCCTGGACATCCAGTCCTCCCCAAGGTAGTTCTCAGGATGGGATTCCTCCCTCTGAGTGCTCTTTGGCCATCCCTGCCTTGGATGGCATCCCCTCCACCCCCGGCTCTACAAGGGCTGTGAGAAGACGGACTGCGTGCATTCTCACTGAGAACCATTCCCAACCAATGCACCTCAAACAATGTCCTTTTCATCTCTTTGGAATGGGGGCATCCGAATTCACAGGGATGTCCGAGGCCGGCCCTGCTGGGACGGACAAAAAAGGCATTCCATGCCCCCGGTGGCATTGTCCGGCACCCTCGCTTTTCTGCGGCTGGGCCTGAGAAAAGGGATGGTGCATTTTTACAGCAAAAGCTAAATAAATAAATAAGTGAAACCCCAGTGGGCTTCTCCAACCTTCTTATTTTATTTTATTTTTTCCCCTCTTGCTATTCCGGGGCTTGTCTTTAATGAGCAGCTCCAAATGACAGCTTTAATCACTGCCTCTGGCCACTGAAAGAGGCCGCTAATGATAGAAAAGAACATAGGGCCATTTGCATCAATCAGCTCCAGTCTAAATCACTTTTTATGATAATGCACCCAAGCGAAGAAGAAGGTCCCTGATGTCTCCTGCATGACGATGCGCCACGGGGCTGTCTCCCCGGCTCAGGCCGGAACATAAATCTCTTAAAGAGGCACACACCCACCCAGAGTGGCTCCCAGGGCCGGCCCTCCTGGTCTAGCCTGTGCATGACCTGCCACCGAGGCGAGGCCATGGCTCCCCTTCCTCTGGGGATGAAACAATCGGATTACTAAACGACCACCGTCTCCTGGGGCCTTCTCACACCTGTTTTGTTTTGGGGTTTGGCTCCCCCCGCCATTTTTCAGAGCACTGGGGAAGTGGAGGAGCTGGCCTGAGCCAACCTTCATTAGGATTCTTTCTGATTTTCGCGGGAGGCATCGAGATGGAGCTGTATGGACCCTGGAATGTGGATCTGCAGGCCTGTATCACAGCCCTTCTCTGCCTCCGAAGACCGTTTAACTTCAGGCAAATCCCCTCCCCCGGGGGCTTCGGTTCCTTTACTTGTAAAACGAGGGGGCTGGACCTCCCCAGACGGCTTCTAATGCCATGGTGTCTCACCACGGAGAGTTCCTCCCACAACAAGTTACCCCTCCCCCTGCGGGGCAGCAGGTCCAGCAGCTGGTTGGACGCTCCCCACACCGGGACAGCATCCATTCCCCAGGAGGGACACTGCTCACTCTGTCCCGGCCCACGCAGCTCAGGGGCCACAAAGCCCGCTTCTGCCGTCCAACTTACCAACAGGATTCAAATGATTCTGAACATTTTGCACCAGGTCCAAAATTATAGCTTGGGAATGAGCACATGGATGAGGCTGGTCATGAGGTCTCTCCAATGCCAGGACTTTCCTTTGTGGAATACTCAGAGGAAATGAACTCAAGACTCAAGATTTTTCCTGGGTGTGAAAATAATCTGTTTCCCTGTATTAGTCATAAATATTTGGGGTCAACTATCACCTTCCTTTTTCTAAATTTAAAAAAAGAAAAAAAAAAGAAAAATCAGTTCTAAAGCCTCAAAAGCTCCCCGGAATTACTACGGTTGAGGAACAAGTACAGAGGCCCAGTCTGAGAGAAATACATCACGTTAAGCCCCCCGAATGGCGACTCGCCTGAGTAAATGGGCGACACTCTACATTAAATGTGGGTCAATATCCCAATACACCCAAGTCAAGCTGCTTTCCCACACTTTTGACTAATTAGTCCCTTTTTTCACTGCCCCCCGCCAGCCCACCACGCAGTACAAACTGTAACGCACGGGCAGATGAATGCGGTTTTCATTCATCTATGTTACCGTTGCTGTTGCACATTCCACAGCCAAGTACGGAAAGTTATCCACGGAGGATTCGGTGATTGTAACAAAAGGGATTTTATATTAGAAATGACTTCCAAATGCCGGAGACTCAGGAGGTGGAATGGTTTTCCTTTTAGTCATTTCCCAGCATTCCTCTTGAATTATGTACTAGGAAGGCGTCCAACATACTTCAAGCACATTGGGATTGGAGAGTGCCCAGGCCCTTGGCTGTTAACACAGCGTGGGCACAGTGACATGGCCAGAGAGACTGCTTATACACCAGGGAGTCTCCAAAGCAGAATCTGGTGATCACGCACAGGCTCATGGATCACAGGCCTAAAAAGCCTGAAAGGGATCTTCAAGGAACTCTTGTCCAAGGTGATCACACACAGGCTCTAAGGATCATTAATCTAAAAAAAGTGAAAGGGATCTTGAAGGACCTCTTGTCCAAGGTGATCACACACAGGCTCAAAGGATCATAAATCTAAAAAAAATGAAAGGGATCTTGAAGGACCTCTTGTCCAAGGTGATCACATACAGGCTCAGAAGATCACAGGTCTAAAAAGCCTGAAAGGGATCTTGAAGGGCCTCTTGTCTAAAGTGATCACATACAGGCTCAGAAGATCACAGGTCTAAAAAGATTGAAGGGCTCTTGAAGGACCTCTTGTCTAAAGTGATCACATACAGGCTCAGAAGATCACAGGTCTAAAAAGATTGAAAGGGACCTTCAAGATCTCTTGTCCAAGGTGATCACACACAGGCTCAATGGATCATTAATCTAAAAAAAGCGAAAGGGATCTTGAAGGGCCTCTTGTCCAAGGTGATCACATACAGGCTCAGAAGATCACAGGTCTAAAAAGATTGAAAGGGATCTTGAAGGGCCTCTTGTCTAAAGTGATCACATATAGGTTCAGAAGATGACAGGTCTAAAAAGAATTGAAAGGGATCTTGAAGGACCTCTTGCCCAAGATGATCACATATAGGCTCAAAGAATCATTAATCTAAAAAAAGTGATAGGGATTTTCAAGGACCTCTTGTCCAAGGTGATCATATATAGTCTCTAAGAATCACAGGTCTTAAAAAACTGGAAGGGATCTTCAAAGGCATCTTGTCCAAAGTGATCACATGCAGGGTCAAAGAATCACAGGTCAAAAAAAAAAAAAAAAACCTGAAAACGACCTTCAAGTCCCTTATTTTTAAAATGAGGAAACTAAGATCCAGAAAAGTCCTCATTTGTTCGGTACCACACGGATGGTAAGCTTATAGAATTAGAAGTCTACAGAGTAGGAAAGGACTTTGGGGGTCATTGAGTCTTATAATCTATTAAACTGTAAGCTCCTTGAAGGCAGGGACTGTCTTTTTCCTCTCTTTGCATTTCTAGCACTCAATATAGTACCTGACACATATCAGGTACTTAATATAAGCAGATTGATTGAACGGAAACCAGAAATGAGGAAGATTCACAGACATTAAATGACTATTTGACAATCAAAAAAGTAGTAAGTTGACATAATCTGGACATCAGAGGCCATGGAATCCATTCCTTTCCCTACATTTAAGGATGTCTTCTGGCATCCTCTATTGATCTCTGAGGGGTCCTGCAGGATATGAGGTCATGACTGAAGGAGGGTCAGAGGAAGTGTGTGGTTCTCAAGACATGGGTTCACAAATTGGAAGATTTGGGCAATGAGGCGATACCATGTAACAACCCCCTCGCCTGCTTGGCCAGAAATAAGCCAGAAATGCTTGCGTCTTCCTCCTTAAATGGACCAACACCCAGGAATCTTATTTTTAATGAGCTCAAATCCACCATCAAGGGTGCCTGATGTACCTTTGGGAACTGAGAGTTGATGGGTGAACACAGAATACTTAAAGAAATGAGAGAAGGGGAAGTTAAACTGCGCAAATATTTCAATTAGTAATTTTTGAGGGGAGGGATAATTCCAAATACTTTCAATATGCTACTTAGAATCTGGCCAGGTATCTGGACCAAAACAAGGACAAGTCATTTCTGTCTAAAGGATACTTGTTTTAAATAAGGTTGTGAAAAAGGCAAAACTATCTTTGCATCCATTTGGAAAAATAAAATACTATTAAAATGTGAAAAAAATACAATAGAAAACCCTTAAAAAAAAGAATACAGGCTCTAGATTCAGGACTAGGGTTTATCTCTCTCTTACGTGATCACTGCCTCAGTTCCTCAGTTCTTTCTGAAATGGCTGAACTGAGCAATCTCTCAGCGTCCTCCAATGCCTCTTTCATAACTACCTTTATGACCTTAGGGTATTTCTGTAAAATGTGGGGGCAGAGCTAGGTGGTCTCTCTGAGGTCGTGGTCTATGTGGATACTTAATCAGTCCAGATCCCAATCTTCTCACCCATCAAGAGAGGAGATGAATTTTAAGAGATCTAAATGGGTGGTTCTGATCCCAGAGTAGCCCAAGTAAGCGGTGAAAGGCCTTGGCCTCTGATGGCTGTCACTGTGGGGAAGGAGGCAGGAGACAGGGACAGATGCAAAAGACACATCCTAGGGGCAGGATCGGGAAGGCTTGGCGGCTGCTGCCCACGGGGCTGGGGAAGGGCTGGCAGAGTGAGGATGATGCTGAGGTTGTGGACGGAGGTGACCCGGAGGATGGCAGGGCTGTCAACAGAAATTAGGACGTTCGGAGGTGGGGCAGAGGTTCAGGCAGGAAGATGATGAGTTCCATTTTGGACATATTGAGTTTGTGGCATTCTTTCCTGGAAGTTATTAACTCTTAACTCTAAGTGACTGCCAAAACACAGAAGGTTAGCTTATCTGCAGCGCTTAAAAGGATTTCCTTCAGGTTTTCCTATTCTGTGTGTAATAAATTTTAAAAGGGGCAATATCTTCTGCCAGCATGCCTTCCACCGGGCGCCCGGAGTTCATTTAAGTGAAGTAATGTGGCAATGTTACACATTTAAGATCATCTTCATTTCGGCTACACGGCAATATATTAGTGTCTGATTGCTGCATCGGCGGCTCAACTGAGGGCCTGAAGGAGATGATTAAAAAACATATTGGCATATTGATTGCACACTATGAAGCCCTGATAACAACAGAAGGGGGAAAAGGAATCCTTCTCACAGCTCAGAAAGAAAACATACCCAGATGACTCCAATCTCTCCTTTCTGATCTCGGCTTTCTTCTTAACTGGCCCGACCAATTCTTCTGCACATTGAACGCTCTTTGTGGTTCTCGAGATGCTAAATCTATGATCTCACTTTAGCCGTATTATTTTCATCCCAAAGCTGGTTTTGGGCAACTTCCCCAAATTGCCTATTAAGTCATCCCGAGGTTTCAGATTCTCGGGCTGTAAAATGGACTAAATGGCCTCTCAGGTGCCATAGCTGTAGCTTCCTGATGAGGATGAGAATGGTAGCTAATATTTTAGCTGCTCTGTGTGAAGTATTTTACATTTACATTTGATCCAGATGACAACTCTGGGAGGAACAGGCTGCTATTATCCCCCTCCTAACTGAGTCTTGGTTTTCTCATCTGCAAGGTGAAGGGGTTAGGCCAGGAAGCTGCTTTGAGATTCCTTCCAGCTCCATATCTATGACCTGCTCTGAACATGAGCTTGTTATTCTGGAAAAGGAGGGAGTTGGAGGAGATGACCTTGATCCTCTGCTTTTTGACTTAGAATCCTTCCAAACTCAGCTGCCTCTTCCAGGAAGCTTCTCTTAGATATTCCAAGTGGCCCCTACTTCCCAAATTATTTATTTGATGCTTTTGCACTCTCTCTCAATGACTCACTTTTTACCTTTATAAAAAGACAATCAAATTATATGATTACTGAGAGCTCGGGCCAAGTTCTAAAGTGGCTAGATTCTGTCTTGCAGAGGGGCTTGATTCCCAGGCCAAGCTCCTAGAAGCAAACACAGATTCAAGGCCGAGAGGGGCTTTTCTGTTCTTTCCTTTGCATTCTGAACGAGGGAGCATCAGATAAAATGAGCAGAACAAACCCTAATAAAAAAAGGGGTAGTACATGGTTTTTTACAGCTTGACTTTCCCTTTAAGTCTATAGTAAATTCAACAAATAGCTTTCAAAACTATCCTGTGGGTCTGTGGCTCCTTCCAGAACTCATTCTATTCTCTCCTAGGGCTAGCCCATATAAAGAACTTAGTAAACATATTCTGACTTAACAGAGAATTCTTTTTTTTTTTTTTAAGCTTCAATGATCTCTCTCTCTCTCTCTCTCTCTCTCTCTCTCTCTCTCTCTCTCTCTCTCTCTCTCTATTTCTCTCTCTCGCTATCTCTCTCTGTTTCTCACTATCTCTCTGTGTTTCTCTCTATCTCTCTCTTGTGTGTGCGTGCTCTCGCTATCACTCTCTCTATTAAGTCATCCCAAGGTTTCAGATTCTCAGGCCATCAAATGGACTAAATGGCCTCTCAGGTGCCACAGCTGTAGCTTCCTTATGAGAATGGTAGCTATTATTTTAGATGCTCTATGCAAAGTACAGTCTTAGTACTGGTCAACAACACTTCTTAAATGTGTAATTTATGCCAAATATTGTAGTGAAAAGCTAGCTCTATTTCTCTCACTCTTCCCTCCCATCTCCACCCCCAAATTATATTATCTGGGTAACATTTAATGATTGCTTGACAATGTGTCAGACTTCTATATGGGCAGATTTAGCCTGAAATCTGGCGCTAAGTACCCCCAAGCTCACATTAATGCAATGTTTTGAGTCCTGCAAAGCGCATCTTTTAAAATCAACATCTTGGGTATGTAGTCAAGAACCATTAAACCCATTTTACAGAGCAAGAACCTAGGTCTAGAGGGGCTAGAGAGATTAATTAGCGACTCCTCCAGCCTTTACAGGTCTCAGCCCCAAGCAGGAGGCTCCCAAGGCATACCTGTGCTAGTGCCCATGTCTGCAGCCTCTAAGCCAGCATCCCGCCGCCTCCCACCTTATTGTGCTTTAGCAAACAAGGGCACTACAGGCAAGTTCCAAATTCCCATCCAAATGCAATCACGGAACTGGCTCCACACCTGCCTCTGTAGCCTTGGCACTTACCCCCCAGGGTGTGGTAGAAAGTCTAATCAAGCAGGGTTCAAAAAGAGCTTTCTATTCCTCAGGCTCAAACATGCAAATGTCAATTGTTGTTGTTTTGGAGGAGACAAGAACCCTTGAATCAGGCTGAAATCACAAGCTGAGGCAACATAATTGTCTCCTAGAAGCAAGCCCCCAAGAAAGCACCTGTCATACGCCCTGGGGGACAATCTTGACAGCTTGGTAGTCCCAGGGTGCTCTAGGTAAAGCTCAAAGTCTTGACAGCACAGGACAGAGGCAGACAGAAGCTGGGGGGGTCACCCAGGACTGTCTGCTTCCTCGCCCCCTTTCAGCCCGCCCCACCTTTGGCTTTACAACTTTACAATGTCCTACCTGGTATGGGTGGAGTTTCCCACCCAGGGAGGAAGACTGGAGCTGAGGGGTTTTGTTTGATGGCAGGCAGCTTTAATGGCATCGAAGTACCAGTGTCCAGTGGAAAGCGCATGGAAGCTACTAGAGTTGGGGGCCAAGGTATGAATTCTTAATTACTTACTATCTAGTAGTGAGCAATTAATTAACAACAATCAATCAACAAGCATTTATTCAGAGGATCATGGGATCACAGAGTTGACCTTCAAGGCCATTCTGTCCAACTTCCTCATTTTTAAAGATGAGGGACGTGAGACCCAGAAATGGCCAAAGGAGGAAGGTCACTGACTTCAAGATGGGAAAAAACCTTAGAGGCCATCTAATCCAATCCCTTGTTTTGGAGCTGAAGGAACCCAGGACTAGAACGGTAGGATGTCTTGGAGCTGGACGCTAAGACCAGCCACACACTGGTTTAGAAATGTGGTCCCTCTCTTGTGAGCATCTCCCACATTTACAAGACTGCCGAGGCAAGTGGTGGGCAACGCGCTCTTTTACCTGCAGACCCTGACATCCCCCTGGGCCCCCTCCTATTTTCAAGCCTCTTTTCTCGGGCACTCAACCAAAAGACCTGCTGTATTCTGTCATTGGTCCCAATCTCAAATAAACACTGAAGTGAGTGACATAGCATGATCTAAAAGTATAGTCCTATTTAATTTCCACATTGGGGGAATGCAATTAATTCTCTTGTCAAAAACCCACTTACTGTTCCTCCCTCCATTAAGAATGGCGCCTTGGCTGGCCTTATAATGGGTGGCAAATGCTTCTAAAAACTCAAAAAGATTTTCCTATAAGACCTATTAATCCCAATCATGCAAGTGATATAGTTTTTTTAAGCCTTTTATTTTCAAAATATATGCATAGTTTTAAAACATATATCCTTGCAAAACCTTGTGTTCCTCTCTTCCCTCTATCCCCTTCCTTGGACGGTAAGCAATTTAATATATGTTATACATGTGCAATTCTTCTATATGTATGAAATATTGTTGAGAAAATTCAGGTTTTGGGGGAATATTCTACTGGCCCAGGAGATGATTTTTAAGCATTTCTTTTCTTTTCTTTTTCTGGATAATTAATATTTTAGATGCCCTATGCAAAAGCAAGTCTTAGTACTCGTCAACAACATTTCTTAAATGTGCAATTTATGCCAAATATTGTAGTGAGAAGGATAGCTCTATTTCTTTCACTCTTCCCTCCCATCCCTACCCCAAAATTATCTATGGACAACACTTAATGAATGTTTGACAATGTGTCAGACTTCTATATGGACGGATTTAGCCTGAAATCTGGTGCCAAATAACCCCAAACTTTATTATGGCTAGCAAATAATAAAATCATGATCATTTGGATTTCTTTCATAAATAAAAATAACCCTCTTGGAAATCTCTTGATACTTATATTCCCTTGGAAGAGTAGTGTTCCCAACAGCAGCAATCAGTTCTGAATGATTGACATTTTTAAAAAAAATTTTTAAATCACGTCTATGATCCCATGATTCTCTGAATAAATGCTTGTTGATTGATCTGTTGTTAATTAATTGCTCTGGGTCAAATAGATAGTAAATAAGCAAGAATTCATACCTTGGCCCCCAACTCTAGTAGCTTCCATGCTTTTTCCACCAGACATTGGTACCCCGGTGCCATTAAAGCTGCCTTTTTATACATATAAGCATTTATTTTCAAGCCATAGTAAATACTCCTGGAAGGTGAAGCCATTTGAAAGGCAGCATGGGAAAAGTGGAAAGGAGCACTGACTTTTTGAAAATAGAGGACCCAAGTCTATATCTTTTCTTTAAATTCTTAATAGTGGAGTGACGGGAAGATGCCACAGCCTCAGTATTGTTTCCCTCGGGGTTCTAGGTTCCCCATTTGCAAAATGGAAGAGTCAATCTAGGTGAACCTCCAGGCCCTTTAGTTCCAACCTTCTCTAATTCCTATCATCCTAGCAATATTCTAGGAATAGAATGGTGAGGAAGAAGGATGCAAAATAAACACATTTTGATTTATGAGAAAATTCATATAAGAAAATAAACTCATTTTGATTTATAAGAAAATTCATATAAGAAATATATGAAAATTCAGATAAATATTTTTTGGGGGAGGTTATTTCCTTTAAAATGAGATGTAAAAATTTTTTTTCAAATGGATTTACAGTAGAGTTCTATATATAGTAAGCTCCCATAGGCGTTTCAAATAAGATTTAAATGACCCCAATTTAATTTAGACCAACTTTTTTAGGAGCAATTATGTAAAGTGGGCCACACCTATCCAGCCAAGGCAAGGAGGAGAGGTGGGGAATAGAGGACCACAGATTGAAGAGCCAAATCCCAGGGGACAGTTAGTCCAAGGCCATCATTTCACTGGTGAAGGAGCCCAGGTAGATCACCTTGTCCAAAGTCACATCAGTAGTAAAAGTAGAACCCCAAGTCAGGTGATGAAGATGAGGTACTTTGCTAAAGGTATCCCTACAAGCATTTAGTAAATGCCTACTGTGTGCCACGGCTAAGCACCGGAGACAGAATGAGAAAAAACAAAACCAGAAATAGTTCTTGCATCAAGGAGCTGATGATAATCTACTGCTCAGCCTAGAGTTAGAAGGCTGGTCTTGCAATCAGGATGGCTCGAATTCAAATCCCGCCTTCTACACTAGCTATGTAAGCATTTAATCTCGGCTTGCCTCAATTTCCCCACCAGTAAAATGGAGACAATTTTAGTAGCTACCTTCCTAGGGTGGTTGTGAGGATAGAATGAGATACCTTATGAAAAGTTCTTGGAAATCTATGTAGTTCTTCCAATATTGATGTAGACATAGCCAAGTCCCACAGGTTCTAAATGGGAGTGCTAGGATGGAACCATCATTCTGTCATTCAAAGCTGGAAAGAAACTTCAATCTATCTAATTTGGTGGTTCACAAATGTTTTGGTCTCAGGCCCCTTTTCTAATCTTAAAAAAAAGAGAGGAATCCTTTATGCGTTTAAAAGTTATTGAAGACCCCAAGAAACTGTTGCTTATGTGAATTAAAATCTGCTGATGTTGGCCATACTAGAAATGAAAATCTTACTATTCATAGAAAAATCCATTTGACCTTGTGGATCCCTTGAAAAGAGTCTCAGGAACCAGCAGAGATTGGAGAACAAGAGTCTTAGAGCCAGCCTTTCACTAAATAGATTATCATTGGGGAGGGCAAGGCAGGTTAAGCACCTTGTTCAGTGTCACCCAGGTAGTGAGTGACAAAGCTGGTACATGAACTGAGGTAATAATCGTTAACATTTACATGATTCTCCAAGGTTTGCTAAGAGTTTACAATATCATTTCTTTCTGCACAACAACTGGGAGAAAGATGATACCATTCCCATTTTTTCTTAAATGAAAGCTTTTTAATTTTCAAAAGCTATGCATGGATAATTTTTCAACATTAACCCTTGCAAAACCCTGTATTCCAATCTCTCCCTTCTCCCCTAGACAGCAAGTAATCCAATATATGTTAAACATGGTATATATATATATATATGTATATATGTATATATATATATATATATATTTATAATTCCCATTTTATAGATGAGAAATTGAGGTAGCCAGAAGTGAAATGATTTGCTCAGTGTCACATGACTACTAAGTATCTGAAGTAGGTTTGGTTCGGAACTCAGATCTTCCCGACTTCAAACCTACTGCACCATTTTGTTACCTCTCCATCAATTCCATTGATTTCAAATCTAGTGTTGTAACTTTCCCCATCACAGTTTCAATATATCATGGGTCAGCATAAGAAATTAAATGGGAATTTTGGAGGAGTTTTGCAGAAGCCCATAGATACTGCAGAAAAAAATCAGCTACTTAGAAAAGCATAAAATATATGTATAGTATTATATCCTATTAACCCATATTTTATAATAAGATACTACAAATTTCTCATAAAGGAAAACAACAGATTTTCTTCTCTAGTACAAAGGGAGGGACAAAAAACCTTCCATGGATTTTCCAGCTTGTGGGGGTACCATGCCTCTAACCCCTGAGATGTGGAAAGGACAACTGTCCATGCTAATTTAGTTTACAAAAATGCTGCAATTCATGGCAAATTGAAAGCATCGGAGAAATGCAGTTTTCTCTTCACTGTCACCCACTACCTAAAAGATAATCACTGTGATTTTTCTGCAGAACTCACTCCTATCTTGTCCCACCTGACTCCATCAGGAACTAGAGGGAGAGAAATCACAGAATATGAGGGTTGGAAGGGCCCTTAGCAACCATTTAGTCTAACCGATGAGATCTTCGAGACCTTTGTGTCTATGAAGGAGATCTCTTGTGTGTGGCGGCCCCCGCCCCCACCCCCCCAGACCCTCTGTGTCCTAATTACCATGGAGTCTGCAACTCCAGATTGGCTCGAAAAATGCCACTGAGAATTTAAGAGAATCTTCAAAATATTAGCCCAGTGCTTGAAATTCATTATCTGCCGGCTAAATGCTTTGACATATCTGGCTGCAACACGGGTGATATCACAGAGTGTGGAATATATTACGACACTGGAAAACACACACACACACAGAGTGACTGCGCTAATAAACCAAGCGAGCACGAACTCAGACTACCTGGAGACCCTTCACCCACCTGGGAGAGACTCCACATATAGGCTGGAAATGAAAACATCCCAGAATGGATCCTTAACAACCGGAGAGTGGAAAACATCTACACTTCACACACACAACACCTGGCTAGCTAAGGGAGAGTTCAGGAGGGCTCCAGACAGACGGCCATTTCTTAAGAAAAACAAAATAAAAATAAACCAGAAAAGCCACTTTTGTTCCGAATGGTGATTGCCTCAATTTTCCATCTTGATGGTTTGTAGCAATCAGCAGGAGCTTCTACCCACCGGGCTTGGGGAGAGTTCCCGTGTCATGGGGCCAACTTACGTTAAAGCTCAGGGGGCCTGGTCTTCCATTCACAGGAGCATCCCACGAGGGCCCCATTCTCACCTGCAAGGCCCAGGAGGGGCTGGGCAAGGCCTGGGCTTGGCTCAGCTGGGCTGGGAGGTTGTCCCCAGACAGCAGTCCTAGGAAGGAGCCCTTGCCGTGGGATTTGGTTACTCCTAGAACCAGGGGGATGGAACACTAACAAGCCATCCGTCCACCACATCAGGCAAGAGTGAGAATAACAAGGAGATTGCCTCCTGTGGCACGTGACAGTTTTGCTCCATTCTACCCCTGGCAGAATGGAAAATATTGAAAATACTGTGTCCTCTCTCACTCGTCCTCACCAAAGAAACCTGAGTGACTTTCCTTCAGCACAGATTTAGCCCTCCCTCAGTAAACTCCTGTGGCTCCCCATTGCCTCTGTGATCAACTTCAGGCACTCTTTGGTTCAGCCTTTAAGGACAACCTGGCCCCAGCCACCTTTCCAGACTCACTGTACCTTACTGTCTCTCCAGGACTCAGATCTCAACAAACTGGCCTTCGCTCCGTTCCTCACATACAGCACGCCATCGCCGTCCCCATGTTTGTGCCTTGACTGCCCCATGCTAAGAAGGTGCTTCTTCCTGCCTTCTACCATTTTCTTTAAGACATGGCTCAAGTATCACCTTTTCTGCATGAAGCCTTTCCTGGTCCCCTTGAAAGCCAGGGCCCTTCCTCCTAAGCCTTCCTTGTAACTGGCTTATTTATGAGTGTATGTGTGTGTGTGTGTGTATACATATACATACACATATATACAAACATACACAAAATAAGTGTAAATATATATAAATATTAACACATCATATATACACAGAATAAGCATATATATAAATATAAGCACATATACACACAGAATTAGCATAAATATGCATAAATATAAACATATATATATATACACACACAGAATAAGTACATATATAAACATAAACATATATATATACATATATATATACACACACACACAGAGAGAAGCATAAATATATATAAACATATATATATATATACACACACACATACACACACAGAATAAGCATAAATATATATAAACATAAGCACACACACGTACTTCCTGCTTCCCCGGGCAGAATGCAAACACCTTGAGATGAGGAAATGGTTCATTTTGTCTCTGGTTCTGCAGAACTCAGACCTTAACTAAGAACCAAGAACTAAGAACCAAGAACAAAGTAGGTGTCTAACAACTGCTTATTGACTGACTGCAGGCAGGGCAGGATCCTTGTCCCCATTTCTTTTTCAGTCAAGAAAGCTGAGTTTCAAGGCTCTTACTAAAAGTCACAAAGGACCAGGTCTCCTGGCCCAAAGCATCTGCGTCTTGGTGACACTAAATCCAACGCTCTATCCCCTACACAGCTCTGATTTTATAGATAAACAAACTGTATTTCAGAGAGTTCAAGAGATTTTCCCAAAGTCCCACAGGGAGGGACAAGGCCAAGATTCGAATCTTGGCCTCCAGATTCTGGGCAACTAGTGGTCTTTCCATCTTGCTGCTGTTTAGTCATTCTGGGTCAGGGCTGACTCTCTATGACTCCCTTTGAGGGTCAAAATTCTTCCTGGATGTCGATATTCCCAGGCCCTGGTCTTTCCTGGAGGAGTTTTGAACGTTCACCCATGTCTATCATTCCCTGACTTTGTGAGCCAGCGGCAACAACAGGCCAGACTCTGGAGGGAGACAGGGAGACCTCAGCCTGGCACTTCCAGCCCTCCTTTCCTGTCCAGGCTTGTCCCCCTGATCTTCACTGAATTCTGTCTGCTGTATTCTCAACAGTTCTAGAATAATGCTTATTTTGGGACATTTTATCCTTGACCTCAGAACTCTGAAGTCTTTCTGATTATCCTCCCTCCCCCAATTCTGACTCCCCTCTTCCTGCCTTCAGGAGGCCCTGTCTAGTCTCAGGCCCCTCAAGCAGCTAATCCAAAGGGGTCTGGAACAACTCAAGTGATGGAGAGCCCCATTACGTATCATGGATTCAAGTTAATAAGGTCGGGCAGCTATGGACTAGTCTGCATAGTCCAAGTGGGAGCCCTAGGAAGGACACGGGCCGTGGCCTTTGTCCAGACCACAGGCAGAAAGAACAGAATTTCAGAATTGGGACATCCCGGCTGGGACTCTGCTCCGACACTACCTGGGTGCTCTCCAGGGGTGGGAGGAGTAGAGAGGGAGAAGAACCAAGGGAGGGAAGGGAATGAACATTTTATGTGCTAAGGACTTTGCCCAGCATGCCATCTGATCTTCCCAACACTCCTGGGAGGGAGATGCCATCCTTATGCTCGTTTTGTAACTGACACAAGCACCGGCAAAGTGACTCGCCCAGCGTCACACAGCGAGGAAGAACCCGGGACCCGATCTGAACGCAGCTTTTCCTAACTGAGCTCAGCGGGCTGTCCACTAGGTCTCTCCAATCGTCCTAAATTGGTTCCACCTCCCCTGCATCCATCCCCGTCTCACAGCCACCCCTTGAATCCAAGGCTGAATCTCATTCAGATTACTGCAGGAACCATGGAAAGCTCTCTCCCTTCTCCATTCCCTCTTCCACCCAGATCCAAAGGGACGGAGCTCAGGCGCCATCCGACCTTTCCGGTGACCAGAATCCGGCCAACTTCTCCATTTGGTGTTTAGACCCCTCCACGCCCTGCATCCAGCCTGGCTTTCCAGGAGACTTAGAAACCCGTCGTCCTCTTCCCACACTGGATCCTTCCAATTACAAAGGTAGAAAGAACCCGGCCGATGCAAAAGCAGCGTCTCGAGCTCTGTGATTCTCCATCACACACACTCCCTCCTTGATGAGCGGTCCCCTAATTAGTATGTGAACTCCTTGAGAGCTCTGCTCCTCTCTTCTATTGCCATCTCTAGTGTTTAACACATGGTAAGCACTTAATAAATTGTTTTCAAAACCATTCCCAAGTAGTATTCAGGGCTCCAAAGCATCCTCCATAATTCGCAAGTCCCCCATGACTGGAGAGTCTTTAGGGCTGCGACTGCCTCCTGTTTCTCAGGCAGGTGCCCCAACGGGCAAAAGAAATGGCAGATTGTCCTGTACTATACGGCTGGGCTGGGGAACCCACCCACTTCACCCATTTTTCACGGAGGGATTGGGAGGGATGGGGGAAGGTAAGGGAGGAAATCATCAAGAGAGTCAGTGTTGGGGTCACCATTCTGGGACCACAGAGACCTTCTAGAGAGGGCGGGTGGAAAGAACACTAGATCTGGAGCCAAGGGAGCTGGAATGAAACCCCTCGGCAGCCCCCAGCCCCCACTCCGGGATTCTCAACTACGCGGGTGACTTTTGGCAAAGCAATTTTATACTCGGTTTCTTCATCTGTAAAATGGAGATCGAGGAGGGAAACAACAAAGGACTACCCGGTGCTTTCTAGTTCCAGTCTTTGAACCTATTGTGTGCTCAATAATCTTGGGAGACAGATGGAAAAGATGCCTTTTTTTTCCTTTGGCGGATGAGGAAACTGAGGCAGAGGATAAGTGACTTGCCCAGCTGGAGGTGTCTGAGGCTAGATTTTAAATTCAGGTTTTCTGACTCGGAGCCTCCCACGAATCCCTTCACTCATCAAAGAATCTCCGGCCAACCGACCCACCAGCAAACCTTTAGCGAGCGCCCGTGTGTGTGCCGAGTACTGGCCATGGAGACAAACCTGAACCTGCCTTGGGGGAGGTTCCATTTCAGTGGGAGAGACACCTGAGAGCTAAACGAGAATTCTCCCGCCCAGGTCCTGAGGCCCTCTGCCCGGAGCCCCAACAAGAGGTGGGGAGAATAAAGGCGCCCCGGCGTTGAGGACCGAAAACGGCGAGTCACCGAGGAGTCGCTTCCACGCTCGCCGTGGGAACTACTCAAGGGTGCCGAGAAGTCCGGGACGGGAAGCTCCGCTGCGGCAGCCACCCTGGGGGCTACTCTGGTCCCGTTATCAAAACGCACTTATGAGCTGCATCTTCCCTCGAGGACGTTCCCAGAGGGCTTTGCAAACTTCGGCCTCCATGTTGTATAAAATATTCACTCTCCTAGAGAGAAGGAAAGTGATCGAATGAAGGAACGAATGAATGAGCCCTGAGGACGTGCTTACTATGGGCCAAGTGTGGCACCGGATCGTGGTCCCGAGGGGGCCAAGTGACAGTGGGGGGGGGGGGTATCGCTCAGGGTTCTCGCTCCGTCCTGGCACAGTTAGCAGGCAGGTATATTTCAGACCCGCCAGGCGTCCTGGCAGAACGCGGAGCGGGCGCCCCCGCGCAGGGTTGGCGAAGGTTTCTGCAGGAACCGGCACCAGAACCAGGGAGAACTACTGGGGCAGGGATTTCCCTCCTGTCTCCTCACAGCACGGAGCCATTTCTGGGAAACATAACGGCAAAGGAAAACAATACAGCGCGGAAGAGGAAAACGGCGTCTCGGTCGTTACGGATGGGATCCCAAACAAGGCGGGAGCTCTGGGGGCGGCCGGTCCTCGCCATCCTCTTAACAGCTAACGTGCAAGACTCTCCCCAGCTGCGACCACGACCCCGCCGGGGGGTCCAGAGGCCAGGGACGCGCCGCCGGCCGGGAGGAGGGGCGCCCACAGCCGGGGCCGGGCGCGCTGACGGGGAAGGGGCTCCGGGGTTTGTCTTGGGGGAAACACCCCAGCTCTCCGTCCCGGGCTCACTTCCGCAGGGAGACTGCTGGAACATTCGCCGCCCGTCGAAGTCTCGGAACCGGACGGACCGCACGGCCGCCACCCCGGGCGGGCTCCTCTCCCGGAGACCCCTCTCAGTGACGCCCCCATTAATCTCCGCGCATGGAAACTTAAGCACCGCCCGGGCCATTGAACCGCTGCGCCGGTGACTGGGTTCCTACCCCACGTCTCCCCCAAGAAATAAAAAAGTGCCTCTAATTACCCAAACTCTTAATTAGGCGGCAGAGCCGCGATCCCCGGCAGATTCCGCTCAATCAGGGCCGCGGACTCCCGTTATTACCGACTCCTAATTGCCTCCGTCTCCGGGCTGGTGTCGGCCGCCAGGGAGCAGGGGAGGGGGGAAGGTCAGGGCCAGCTTCTCCGGGGCTCGGGGAGCACGGCCCGAGGCCGCGGGAGAAGGGACTCACCTCCGGCTGTCGGACTCCTGGCTCCGAGCCCGGCCTCCCGCTCTGCCGCGCAGTCCCCGAGCCTCTCGGTCCTTCGGGGACCCCGCCCTGGGGGCGGAGGGGGACTCAGGAGCAAACTTGCTTTTCCGTCCTCCCGCTCGCGCTCCTCCCCGCGCTCCTCCCGGCGGCCCCAGCAGGTGCGCTACGTCGGGGCCAGAGGCAGGGCGGCCGGCGCGCGCCGCGGCCCGGGGCTGGCTCGGGGGGCCGGATGCCCATGATAGAGCCCGCCCGGCGCGGGAGCTGCTCGGGCGGCCCGCTCCGCCGCCGCTCCCGGCACCCTCCGCAGCTCTCTGCCGGCCGGCCGGAGCGCGAGCGGGGCTGCCTCCCGGCCGCCGAGACCAGAGCAATCTAGCCGAGATGCATGGATCGTCGGGGGCGGGGGGGCGGCTCGGCACCCCCCAGCCGGCGCAAAGCCCGGGAGCCCCTCCCTCACCGCGCGCCTTGTAAGCCTCCGCCCGGAGCCGGGAGGCGCGGCGAGGAAAACTTGGCCATTTGTCGGCCCGCGGAGGAAGGAGGCAGGGAAGCGATTGGACGCTCCGCGGGGAGCTCCGGGGGCTCGGGCGGCCGGAGAGGAAGGGGCTCTGCTCGGCTGGAGGACGGAGGGGACGCCCTCGGACGGCCGCCGCCCCCCCCCCAGCACTGTCGGGGCGGCGGGACAAAGGAGCGGAGGGGCCGCGAGGGTCCCGGGACAGGTGATGGAGAGGACGAGGGGCCGGCCGAGGGAAGGCCACCAGGGAGGGGCCGGGCACGGGGAGGAGAGAGGAGCGAACACCTGGCGCCGGGAGGGGCCAGGGGGCAGGGGACGGCAGGCAGTGACTTCTCCAGGGCCGCGCAGAAGGAAAGCATCACAGCGGGATTTGAACCCAGGCCCCGCCTTCTAAGAACGGCGCTTTTTGTACTAAGGCAGGAAAAGGAGGGAGGGGGATTCAGAGCCAGACCCCCCCTTCCCGCCTCCCCCGCTGCTTCGCTGAGCTGATCCGAACCGGAACCGGAGAACTTCAGAGCTGAGTCCCGAGAGCCTTCCCAAGGACCCCAGGATCCAGAGCAGGAGCAGCAAAGTGGCAGTGGGGGAGACAGAGTCAAGTCCGTCACTTACAGTCTGGTCAATGGGGCCGCAGGCCAGAACTGAGAACTCGGGCTCCCAGAGCACAATGAACCGGGGAGTATAAATGTGATAGAATATCAACAGTAACAAATAAAGGGAGTCGGAGAAGCGCGGGGTGATTTCATATGAACTGACACAGAGAACAGACCCCCAGAAGCATTCCCAATGACGAACGGCTGACGAATTTCTTTGATCCTTCTTGGTCCTTGGACCAGAAAGAACAGTTCTCCTCCTAGAAGAGAGGGAGGGGGTTACTGGTAGCACATAGTACATACACTGCTGGGCAAGTCTGAATTTTGTGAGATACGGGTAAATAATTATAATTTTTTAAAAAACCCAAAAGACGTTAGTATTTGTTTTTGGAGCCAATCTTTTTTCTGCTTGCTACGTCCTGTTCTGGGAAGCACTGTAGGGCAAAGAAATATAAGGCTTAGGCTTTCACAGGCCCCCACTTTGGGGAACAACCACCTTTTAGTGTCACATTGATTCTGGCCAGCTCATAGAAGGCCGCCTTCTCCAAGGAAGCCAAGCTTCTGTTTTTATTTCTGTACGTACGTTCCAGGGATTACTTTGTTACCATTACACTGGGGAGTCTGGGGAGCTGAGAAGCGAAGCAATCCCGCGGACTTGGTAGCCCCCTTGGAGTACGGAAACCCAAGATCTACATTCCCAATTCTGCCCAGGCCTCTGGGTGATGGAGGAGCAAGTATTTCTCTTATGGGCGCAAATGCTCATCTCTCCCAACTGAACCAAAGGGGAGGCCAATGTCACCCCTCGAGATGCTGCAGCCACTAAGGGAACACTCTGGGTTAACCTGCTTTGAGTTTTCAGGAGGTGAGACATAACCAAATGAAGCTATAATTGCTACAACGACTCATGTGTCACTCATCTGAAGACCCACTTAGCTAATCAATCAATCAACAAGGATGTGGCAGGCACCCTACACGGCAAAGGAGACGCAAAGAAAAAAAAATGAAACAGTCCCGACCTCAAGGGATCTACATCCTATAGAGGAGCTCACAACTCCACAATAAACATTTATAAAACACCTACTATGTGTGAATATTGCGCTCATTACTGGTGATACAAAGACAAAAGTCAAGTAGTCCCTGCCCTCAAAGAACTTAGTCAATTTTAATAAGGGAATAGACAAAGTAGAGATAAACGCAAATACGTTTAAGATACAGAGAGGGCCACAAGCTGGGGAGACTGAGGCAGCCTCTCTGAGGCTGTTTATTTGCCCAATTATAATGGGCATCGGTGGAGGGAGTAATGACATGAAGAAAACTGCACGGGGATGGTCTCTGTAAAGGGCCAACCTTGGAGTGAGGAAGTCCTGCCTTTCACAGATGTTAGCTGGGTGACTTTGGGCAACTGGCTATACCTCTCAAAGTCTCCAGGAAAGTTGAGAAGTAGGGAGAAGGCTTTCTTTAGGCCAAGGAGATCACAGGAGAGGTTTTAAATAAAAAGACACTGGGATAGGAATAAGGACTCTGATTTCATTGGTAGAGAGAACTTACTGTCTGGGATTAAAGAGCTTCCTTAAGTGCTCCGCCCACAGTCACAGCCAATAGAGATGCTTAAAGTCACTACGTACTTTGAAAATGTTTAATTGCTGTTTCTTAAAAAATGCCACTGGCACTTGCCAATGACTTTCTACTTAAGATAACTCACCCCTGTAAGAAATGAGGATAGAAATCAGTAAAAAGAAATCAGTAGATTGGTTAAAGTGAAAACATACGGAACCTAGATTGAGTCCACAACTCTTTGTCAAAGGATATGAAACATATTTATCCATTACTCTTCCTAAATCATGACATAATTCCCTGGGAGATGGCCTTCCTATCTTTCTATCCTGTATCTAAGTGACTCCCTCCAAAACATCTCAAATTCTAAGACAATGTTTTATGTTCTAGTGAAAACTACTGGATTCAAGATTAGGAGTCCAACTAGGATTGTTCCAGAGTTTAGGCTGTTACAGAGACAATGGGATGGACAAGGGTGAGAAAGACAAAAGAGACTGTCAAAGAGACAATGGGATGGACAAGGATGAGAAAGACAAAGCTTCCACTGTCAGAGAGACAATGGGATGGACAAGGGTGAGAAAGAAAAAGTAGACTGTTATAGAGACAATAGGATGGACAAGGGTGAGAAAGATGGACAAGGGTGAGAAAGACAAAACAGACTGTTACAGAGACAATGGGATGGACAAGGGTGAGAAAGACAAAGCTTCCACTGTCAGAGAGACAATGGGATGGACAAGGGTGAGAAAGAAAAAGTAGACTGTTATAGAGACAATAGGATGGACAAGGGTGAGAAAGATGGACAAGGGTGAGAAAGACAAAACAGACTGTTACAGAGACAATGGGATGGACAAGGGTGAGAAAGACAAAGCTTCCACTGTCAGAGAGACAATGGGATGGACAAGGGTGAGAAAGACAAAACAGACTGTTACAGAGACAAAAGGATGGACAAGGGTGAGAAAGATGGACAAGGGTGAGAAAGACAAAGCTTCCACTGTCAAAGAGACAATGGGATGGACAAGGGTGAGAAAGAAAAAGTAGACTGTTATAGAGACAATAGGATGGACAAGGGTGAGAAAGATGGACAAGGGTGAAAAAGACAAAACAGACTGTTACAGAGACAAAAGGATGGACAAGGGTGAGAAAGATGGACAAGGGTGAGAAAGACAAAGTAGACTGTTATAGAGACAATGGGATGGACAAGGGTGAGAAAGATGGACAAGGGTGAAAAAGACAAAACAGACTGTTACAGAGACAATGGGATGGACAAGGGTGAGAAAGACAAAGCTCTCTGTTTTGGGCTAAGGCCAGCCTTGGACCTTATGCAGCCCTCATAAGCCCTCAGCTCCATCCCACATACTTCCTCAGATCCCAAGCCCTGTTGATTCCAGCTCTCAGCCTCTGACATCCAACCTCTCTTTTCCACTACTCCTGGCTCCAGATTTGATATTTTCTTGCTTTTACCACTGCCACAGCTTTGCCAATTGGTCTTCTAGGCTTTTCCTCTCCAAATCGTCCCTGACACGGATGCCAATGTAATGTTCCCCAAAGTCGGCCTGCATCGCCAGCCCTCGGCGCAGCTCCTGGCGCACAGTAAGTCCTGTGTAAATGCATGTTGGCTGACCCACTGACTTGACCGGTTCCCACGGAAGGAACCGAACGCTCTATGGCTACTCTGCTAACTCCCCATGAACGATTTGACCTTTAAGAGCCGCTCACCTGGTTTCAAAGCATGCTCCCCTCCTTCAGCCTAGGGCTGGGAGTGCAGAGGGAGGCCCTGCTCCATCGGTCAAGGCGTTCTGACTGGGTCCAGGTTCTCAAAGATTTCAGGAGGGCACAGGGGGGTGGTTTCAAAGCACATACAACACTTTCAGGGAAGCAGCTTTTGCAAGCATCCAGCTGATAGAGAGGGAGAAGCTTGAATATGCTTAGATCTCGGAGCAGAAAGGTTTCTAAAGAGAAGCTCTAGAAATGCTGGAATTTAGATGTAAAAAAATGGTGTGAGAATCAATAACAAAGCCAGAGAAAGCAGAGGGAGTGAATAACCTTTCATATCAAGCTGTTTTCCCCACCAGAGACAGTCCTCTTGTACAGTGCTATTTGATGCAAATGCCTGTCAGAAAAGAACTGGAGGATAATAGATAAAAAAAGATTATCTGTGACATTATGAAAAATGAAAGTTTAAAATGACTACAAATGCCACACTTAGACACAATCTCCCCCCACAAGAAAACCATCCTCCACCTCAGAAAAAAAAAATTCAACTTTCTCCCATCTTCACGAAAAAGCAATAGTAAAACTGCAGTTTATTCAACCCCAGGGTCCCACCACTGCCCACCATTGTTCTAATGGCTCACACCAGCTCATCAGCTTTCTGAAGTCTTTCCTGCTGCTTTCTCTTTGCTGGAAACATAAGGTCCAAGAAACTATCAGAGAGCCCTTATTCCCTTTCCCAACTTGACACTGATGCTTAGAAATGCAGCAGCTGTAGTGCTCGGGCCTGCTTTCCCTCCTTCCCCCAGCATCCCCCTCTGTGCTCAACCACTGTGCGGTACACTTGATTTAACAGATGAATTACAGATTCAAGGCATGGATTTCCAGGACAGGAAAAAGTCTGATTTTCGTCCAGGTCTTCCTTGATTGGCTCAGCATGGTGGGCCTTTCATTTAATGGGCCAGGGCCTGCTGAGAACCCCTTTGCTGGCAACACACAGATTTCACTCTCTGCTCGGGAGAGAGGAGCTGGTGAACTTGAAGGGTGATTCTCCATCTTTCGGGTCCCTGGTGCACTTTGCTACAAATCATTCCCTTTAAATGGAGCGTTACTAGGCTAACCTGAGAAGCCGGGAAGTGTCTGTTCCATTCCACTCGCCCCCTTTGATCTTAAAATTGGCTGCTGGGTTCTAAGCTGAACTAGGTTCAGTAGAAGTGGAGTGCAAAGAATGGAAGGCTGGCTGTGGAGGTGGGAAAACCTGGGTTCAAGACTTGCTTCTATTGTGTGGCCATGGAAACATGATTTCCTTGCAGAGCTCCAGGTGAATCTTTTTAACACTAAGTTGGTCAACAGGTAAAAAGGTAACAGATAAGATATCTGACCCAAATACTAGGCTAAGTGATTTTAAAAATACAACATAGCTCCTGCACTCAAGGAGTTAACACTCTAATAAGGGAGAGACAACATCCAAACAATTCTATACATACACTTTATAGGCAGAGAAGATGGAAGGTAATCTCCTAGGGAAGGCATGGCAAGTATGGGGAGGGGCACGGGTCAAAAGAGCCAGAAAAGGCTGCTTGCAGAAGGTGAGCTGTGAACTGAATCTCCAGGGAAACCAAGGGAATCTGGGAGGTGGAGGAGAGTGAAAAGCCATGGAGGAGAAGACATGGGATGGAGAGTCAAGGCGGAGGAACCAGAAAGCCAGTGTGGCTGGATCACTGAGAAGGTAGAGAGGAATAAAGTGGAAGAGCATTAGAAAGGCAGGAAGAGCTTGGATCAGGAAGAGCTAACGTGAAACAGAACATTTTAGACCTGGAGGTAACTGGGAATCACTGGAGCTCACTGAGCTGGGAAGTGAAGTGCCCAAACATGGTTTAAAGTAATCCCTTTTACCAACAAGCGGAGGATGGACAGAGTGGGCCGAGACTTCAGGCCAAGAGACCAAGGGGATTCTTGCAAGAGGCCAGACAAGGGGTCCTGGGGCCTGCATTACCACGGGCAGGTGGAGAGAAAAGGACGCATAAGGGAGATGCTGAGGATGAAAAGATCTGGCAACAGATGGCTATGTGGAGAGTGAAAGTGAGCAGTGGGAAATAATGCTTGACTTCCAATCTGGGTGACTGGAAAAAGTAAGTAACAGGGAAGTGGTGAGAGGGGAGGATTCAGGGAAAAGGTAGTGAGATCAGGGAGACATAGTGAATTTGAGATTACTACAGGGAGAGAGTTCTAGATGTTTGAGGGGGAGCTGGTGATGCAAGACTAGAGCCCGAGAGAAATGTCAAGGTTGGATCTCTGAATCTGGCAATCATCTCCATAGAGATGGATTTCAGGGCAGCTGAAATGTCCGAGTGTGGCAGGAGAAGAGAAAGGGGACCAGAATGGAACCTTGGGGGACACCAGAATTAGTGGGAATGACCCGGAAGAAGACTGAGTTCCGCCCCTGTCCAAGTTTCAGCATGCTATCCACGAGCTTGTGTAAGAAGCTGCTTGGGGCTCAGTCACTCGACGATCATTCATGGAGGAGTTTGTAGGGCATTAAGAGCCCGACGGCAAGTGGATTAGCCATCCGGGGCTGGAAGAGACCGTCTCATTTTATGGATCAGGTAACTGAGGCCCACAGGTTAAAGTGACTTGCCCAATCTCTCTGGTAAATTGCAAGGCTGGGATTGGAACCAATTAGATCTGATAGATATTATATTATATCTATATATAGATATATAGATCTGATAGATATAATATAATAGATATAAACATATATACACAACTTCATATATAATATATATTATACAATACCACTTCAACTTCAGAAAGTCAATAGTGTTTGGAGTGAGTGGGTTGTATGTTTGGAGGTGAGTGCGTTGTAAAGCTTCCTTCTTTAGAAATCAGAATCTGGATGTCAGGCCGTCTATATTACCGGAAAAAAATCTCATCTTGGATACTTGACACTCATTGAATCACAGAGATGGAAGGTCCCCAGACACTAAATCCAATTCAAGAAATTCTTTTGATATGTCTAAATCTTTGCAAGAAAACCAGTGATCTGATCCAACTCCCTCATTTGTATAAAAGAAGACACTAACAAACAGATGGGAATGATGAGTTCAGGGTCTTCAGCCAACATTGTCAGAGCTGGGGTCAGAAGCCGGGTCTCCTGGCTCCTGGCTCAGGAGTCCAGCTGCCTCTCCTATTCAGTTTTACAAGTTCCTTGAGGTCAGGAGCCGTTTCATTTTCACCAGCTTCAGGTTCACATAATGAGGGGCCGCACAGCTCTTTTGTGGGCCGAGGCTGACCGGACCGGTCCAGACTAAGCTGGTCAGGTGCCTCAGATGTGAGATGGGAGACCTGAGTAGTCCATTTAGTAGCTTTAAAAAGGGGGCAAGGAAATAATATCTAGAGGAGACAAGAGATGTGCAATGAAGACAGTGCCTTGATTTAGCACAGTGAAGGATTCATGGACCACCATCGGACACGCTTTGGTCCAAAGACAGAAGACTAAGCAAGGAGTAAGAACTCCTACTGCCCTGGCCTTTTTGAACTCGGACCACCAAGAAATTACGAGAATTGTCCAGCCTTTAGTTCCTAGAGTCACCAGAATTTTGGGGACAATTTCAATAATTTTTAGGGAAAAGACTCCCAAACTAACCTAACTTACGTGATGCAGGGCCCAAGCCACGCAGGAAGATCCATGGAAATACTGCTTCTAGCACAAGTCGGAAAGGATCTCAGAAGCCATGTAGCCTAATTCCATCACTCTAAAGGAGATCCAAGGCCTTGCTTCAGGTCACAGAGATGTATCCCCAGGGTCTGGTGACCACACTCAAAGTCTGGAGAAGCTTAACTGTCTCTTTTCCCTTTTGGTGAAAGGGGCAGAGTCACAGCACAAACACCGAGCTGCTCCATAGCATCGTTCTCAATTGCTGGGATGCTTGACTTAGTAAGTACAGTCTCATGTCTCTGTCTCTTCTAGTCTTGGCTTCTGTTGCCCTGTCTGGGTTATAACTTTTTTTTTTGTTTCTTATTTTCTTTTTCTTTTCCTCTGTCTTGGTTTGCTCTCTCTGTACTCTCTGTCTCTCTTTTCCTCCTCTATCTCTGTTACTCCATCTCATTTTATCCTCTCCATTCTAATTTTTTCTTCAGTTTTTCTCTGTTCCTCCATTTTAATTTCTACTCTCCATTCTAATTTTTCTTTAGTTTTTCTCTCTCTATTCCTCCATTTCAATTTCTACTCTCCATTCTAATTTCTTTCTTTTGGTTTTTCTTTCTCTGTTACTCCATCTCATTTTCTCCACTCCATTCTATTTTTTTCTCTCTGTTCCTCCATCTCATTTTCTCCACTCCATTCTATTTTTTTCTTCAGTTTTTCTCTCTGTTCCTCCATCTCATTTTCTACTCTCCATTCTAATTTTTTTCTTCAGTTTTTCTCTCTGTTCCTCCATCTCATTTTCTACTCTCCATTCTAATTTTTTTCTTCAGTTTTTCTCTCTGTTCCTCCATCTCAGTTTCTCCTCTCCATTCTATTTTTTCTCTCTGTTCCTCCATCTCATTTTCTCCTCTCCATTCTATTTTTTCTCTGTTCCTCCATCTCATTTTCTCCACTCCATTCTATTTTTTTCTTCAGTTTTTCTCTCTATTACTCCATCTCATTTTCTCTTCTCCATTCTATTTTTTTCTTCAGTTTTTCTCTCTGTTCCTCCATCTCATTTTCTCCTCTCCATTCTATTTTTTCTTCAGTTTTTCTCTCTGTTCCTCCATCTCATTTTCTCCTCTCCATTCTATTTTTTCTTCAGTTTTTCTCTCTGTTCCTCCATCTCATTTTCTCCTCTCCATTCTATTTTTTTCTTCAGTTTTTCTCTCTGTTCCTCCATCTCATTTTCTCCTCTCCATTCTAATTTCTTTTGGTTTTCCTGTCTGTTCATAAGTCTCTGCCCTTCTCTCTCTTTCTTTCCCTATTTTTCTATCCACACCATTCTCTCTCTCTTAGTTTCTCTCTTGAGTTTTTCTCTCTTTGTTTCTAGGTCTATTTTCTTCCCTCCATCCTTCTATCTCAATTTCTCTCTCTAACATTCAGTCCCCTCTCCACATATACCCCATCCCTAGAGTTTACACTTAGGAGATGATGGAACTATGACAGAGGCACCTTGACCCAACCAATGATTGGTGAGAACCCATTGATAGCTCAGCTAATCTAATCTCTGCAACCCTAGAGCATTCACTGCCATCAAGCTAATCTGTCAAGACAGGAACACCTCTTCTTTAGGAGCTTCAAAAAACCTATGGCCCCTTTGCTCCTCCTCCCCCAATCTTCCTCCTACTTAAAAAAAATAAATAAAAATGAGCCTCTGGCTACAAATTGGGCGATTATAGATAGTATTGTAGAGCAGCAGTAAAAAAAGTGTTAATGAGCTGCAGGATATCAGAAACAAAAAAGAAAATATTTCCCCTGCAGGCCAAACAAAATTAATTTTAAAAATTAATGTGAAGCACTAATGCAGCAAGTGCTGCCATTAAATTATGGGACTGTGACACGTACAATGCTATATTTTTGCCATTGAATTTGTTATCTAAAAGGTGTTCATTGTTTATTATGGTGTGAAAAGCTGTTTTCCTCCAGATAGGCTTGTTCATTAAGAAATTGGATCCTTGCCACAGTCCCATTTCTTCGTGGTGAAGTGCGGGCCTGGAGCATAAATGAAGACCATGGCTCTATGTTTAATATCAGAAATGTAAATCAAAAGCATCCAGCTTGGTTCTAAAAGGCTTTAGTCTTTCCCAGGCTGAATTGCTGGGGGGAGGAGGCCGGGGAAGGGGGGAAAGTGATGGAGGCAGAGACCTTTTCTGGCTATGGCCTCTGATACAACTGTTCTGGCAGGCCGACTCCAAAAGCAGGTTGGTAATTATGAAATAAAATCAGTATCTTGTTTCACTGTGAGGTTTCCAGCTCCCCATGTCATTAAGCTAGATTTATTTCTTGAGTTCCATTCAGACTGTGACAGCTTGGGATAGGGAAGTTCTGTGTTTTAATTTCAGGATGAAATGAAACTCGTCAAATATAACTTGGAAGAGAGTGGGAAAAACATAAATATACACACACATACACCTGCCACTCAAACAACACTGCATACACTGGACAAAATGGCGGAGAAGTCGGCAGCGGATGCGTGGTGAGAGAATGCTGTTTTTTTGGAGCAGCTGCACTCTCCAGCCCAAGCAGATGCCGAGCCTGCAAAGCCAGGAGCCACGCCAGAGAAGAAGGCTCGGTCTCTGCTGGCCAACCCCTCTTAGATTTGGGGAACTTTCCATTGTCTGGGAAAGGCGGCTGAGAAACAACCAGTGGCCTGGATGGAGAGGAGATGAGGCACTTTACCAGAAAAAGAAAAGGCCAAAAAGATTTTCCTAAGGACCAAATGCCAGTTAGAACAAACTACCCAACCAAAAAACCAGGCAGCGAAAGCTGAACTGCTAAGAAAAGTGCTTTTCATTTATTTTTTCCATATACTTAGGCACAATTGGTCTTTCCTGATAGAAGGTGAGCTCCTCGAAAGTAGGGATTATCTCACGCGCTGTCTTTGGGTCTCGGGTGTCTAGCAGTGTCTGGCATGTAATAGGTCTGGGATAAATGCTTGTGGATTGAATGACTGATTATAACTAAGTGCCATGCTGGCTTGAAGAAGGGAGCATGGCAGCTCGTCATCTTGAACAATACATTTCTAAGGTTTTAAATGAGCTTCTGTGCTCTGTTTCTCTGTCTGTCTGTCTCTGTCTGTGTCTCTCTGCTCTCTCTCTCTCTCTCTCTTTCTCTCTCTTTCTCTCTCTCTCTCTCTCTCTCTCTCTCTCTCTCTCTCTCTCTCTCTCTCTCTGTCTCTGTCTCTCTCTCTGTCTCTTTCTCCTCTCCTCTTCTCTTCTCTCTCTCTCCCTCTCCCCTCTCTTTTCCATTTCTTCACCTCTCTGTTTCTGCTATCTCTCTCAATATCTCTGTCTCTGTCTCTTTCTCTCAATCCCTGTCTTTTTTTCTCTCTCTTTCTCCTCTCCTCTTCTTTTCTCTCTCTTTCACTTTCTGTTTTCCCCTCCTCTCTCTCTTCCACTTCCTCTCCTCTCTCTGTTCCTGTTATCTCTATACAATCTCTGTCTCTGTCTGTCTCTATCTCATAAACTCATAAAGGCCCAAACTACTGATTCTGTTCTATTTGGCTTTTATTTACTTACTTAGCAAACATTCAGTTCAACATGATTTCAGATCTAAGGGGTGCCTCATAAATCATTTGAGAGCTAGAAGAAAACCTGATAAACCCTTAGTTCATTTCCATAGAAATGGGCTAATTAAGATGCTTCCATGGAGGATGATGTCCAGAGTCCTATAAGGGATAACTGTTCCTCCCTTGATGAAGAGAATAACAAAGAGAGTTCTTTTTAAAAATTGGTTTTAGTGGCTCCTGAGGCAGTGGTGTTCTGGGTGGGTTACAATACAATGCACTATTCAAAACTGCAATTATGGGATGTGGAAGGGGCCCAGTTCTGCTTCCTGTCCTTCTCATCTGGGTACCCTAGAAAACTGAAGACTTGAAAAGTTCATGTTAATACAAGAATTCTATTTAGAAAACATTAAAAAAGGAAAAAGGAAAAAAAGGGGAAAAGGCCTGCTAGATGGCATGGTAAATTGAGCTCCCAGTTCTGAAGTCAAGAGAACCTGAGTTCAAATTTGGCTTCAGACACTTACTAGCTGTGTGATCCTAGACAAGTCACTTAATTCCAATTGCCTTGCAAAATAACGATCCAAATATGAATGCTTTTTTGGCAAAAAAAAATTTGGTAGCATTCATAACTCATTTTTACTAAGGCAGGTTGTGTAGAGCCATCATCCCTCTGCCTGCCCTGGGCATGGATGAACTCTTGCTATTAATGAATGTAAACCAGCAATTGATAGTCTATCCTGGGTCCTCTGGTGGGAATGAGGACACTAGTGGGGTTAAGTAAAAGGAATCTTTTGCTCATATTCCCACTGCTCTTATAAACTGGTGGCTGTTCAGTCATGTCGAGCTTTTCGTACTCCCCTCCGGGGTTTTCTTGGCCAACATATGTTACGGTTTGTCATTTCCTTCTCGGTTCATGATCTATGAGAAGGTTAAAGCCTTCAAGGTCCAGCTCAAATGCAACTTCTTGTAGGACATTATCTCTGACTGCACTAGCCCATGGAGACCCTTATTTTTTTTAATTTAAATTTAAAAATTTTCAAGAATCCTATTGGGTCTCCAGAAGTCTTAATTCCCTGAGATTTGTAATGAGTCCCCTGAAGTCTTAGGCTGCAGTCATGCCATGAGCTTCTTCTGATACCCCACAAGGCTAAAAGCTCTTCAGCATCATAACTTGCATCAGAAGCTTCCTTAGTCCCCTCTGCTGCTCCTACTCCTCACTATAGGAACTGTCAGTCCATCAATAAGCATTTATTAAGAACCCATAATTTTCCAGGTACTGTGCTAAGTGCCAGAGAAGCAAAAATCAGTCCCTTCCCTCAAGGAGGTTCCTAGCTTAGTGTGCAGCAAGGGAGGGTATAAAGAATACTGTCTCTAGAATAAGAGGTCCTGGATTTAGACCCTGTGTCTGCCATTTTCTACCTTGGGAAAGTCACTTCTCTTGGGGACTTGGTTTCCCAGCTTCCCCCTCTGAAAATTAGGAAGTCGGATTACATGAACTCTGAGGTTCTTCCTTGCTCTGGCTCAGAGCTCATTATATGAGCCAGTGCTGTGGGGGAGAGAGTCAAGGAAACAGGGGTATCCATGGCAACATTTGCAAAAAGAAATTTAAAAAAACAAAACAATTTTCTCCATCAAGGACAGTGGAACCATCACCCTTGGACTCTAATATCACAGATAAGTTTGTAAAAAAAAAAAAAAAAAAAAAAAAAAAGGAAGAATCCTACTAAAAACCTTGGGGAGCCAGGGCCAATGTACAAATATAGAAGGGATGCCAGAAGAGATACAATTGTGAGTATTTAGGGACTGAAACAGAAGTGACTGAGGAGATACCAAAGGCAAGTAAAAATTCTCTCCCCCCCCTCCATCAACATCCATACAGGTACACCTCTGTGTCTACTCTTCCATCTAAACCAATTTTTTATGAGACCCATCTATACACTCACTGAAAGTATACCTGGTGGGGGAGTAGTAAGAAACAAATAGGTTGGTTTTTTTTTCCACAAGTGATAGTCAATAATGGTGTACATCTTTATAAATTTACAATTAACCAAAAGAGATACTGAAAACATAATGTATCATCATGCTTTTCGACTATGAAATTAAGAGAAAAAAAGTTGCCACGTAGGCTTCTCGGCTATAAGGGGTCCCCTATCCGTACACAAAATTATCAGAACCAAGAATGTCATGACACCGAGAGAACACTGGAGAAAAGGAACACTTTAGTATATTGGGTAGACCTCTGATGTTAAATATTTTGGAGGTTATGGATAAGAATGGTCAAGCTTGAATAGTTTGTGATATGCATGAATCACTGAATTCACATATTCTTTGATTATCTGAGTAGGATCAGCATTTGTAAAAAGAAAATAACTGCAGCTTATGCAACAATCCCAGTTACTGAGCATAAGAAGGTCTATGCTATGAATTCAGCAAGATTCTCCAAATTAAATCAATAATTTCATATTTGTTGATTCAATGCAAAAAGAAACATAAGAGAAGAGGGTGAAAAATGTTGTAAGCATGGTTTATAGAATATTGACCTAGTAGAGGAGGGATCAAAATCAATCCCAAACTAGAAAAATGACAAATACAATTGCAATCTAACCTATTTAAACTACTTAAAAAGGGAAGTAGATAAAAGAACAGACTCTGACACAAACTATCATCATTTCCTAAGGAAGATTAACTTTATAAAAATAAATTACCACCATGAAAACTAGAAATAGTTTAGAATTAGAAATAGTTTTGATAAACAGATAGAAATTCCTTTTAAACAGAAAGAAATTTCAGACAAAAGTAATATCGGTTTCTAATATAAACTTGCTTAAAAGGAGAAAAGTGGGAATGGATGAAACTAGCTCTAGAACTGAGCTTCACTACCTTTGGGAAATTGTGGAATGCTTTGAATAATAACAATTTTTTCAAAACTTAAGACCCATCTTTTCCACCACTATTTATTTCTTAAGATGCTATGATGATATCTGATGAATTAAATTTGAAAGTTACACAAAGGACAATAAAAATTCACATCCATAAAAGTCATCCAAATATCCCTGAGAAGAATTTTGCCCAACAAATGGCATAAAATGTTATCAGAGAGATGTGTACAAGGATATACTGATAAATGTTTAATTATCAGCTCTTTAAGAAATAAAATTAAACACAATATACTTTTAACTTTAATCTGTATTATTCATATTTTCTCCATCACTTTCTTAAGTCCAAAAAATCAACAAAATAATAAATCAAGTCCTGATTTGAAGCACTGTGATATTTCAGAAGTGAAAACACTCATACTGAAAATTAGCAACCAGCTGTTATGGGCTAGTTCAAGCTGGCTCTAGCACATCCCTAGGAAAAGAAAATGGATTAGTCTTATAAATAGAGTGAGGGATAACCAGGGAAAGACTCTATGTTCCACAGGCATCTCTGAAAAGTAAAGAGCTCTAGATGAAGCCCCTCAGCAATGTGGATGGGTCCCATGGGGAGATTAATGAAAGGACAGAGACTAAGGTTGTACAGGATGGCAAGATGTGGATGGTCTGTGACCTGTGCCCCTGGAGGGAGCACCCACAGTCATAAGGTAACAGTCTCTAAATATGGTAGACTGGGAAGTGCAGAACAGGCTAGAGTTTGGAAGTGGAGCTAGGATAGAGGATCATGGAAGTTACCAATACTAGACAGACCATTTGTAAGGATACTAAAACTGAGGACAAAAAATTATATTTATATATAATATATTATACTTATATATAGTTTATATATTTTTGTCCTATTCTAGGAAGCCCAATTTCATAGTCTGGGGGTACAGGGGGAGGGGCAGAGAGCCATCATTTCATTGGGTTATCTCCTCAATTCAGGCCCTGACAGACCTCCTTGGAGCATGATTGTCCATCAGTCTCCCTAGGGGGGTGTGGGAGAAATTGCTGAAGGAGAAGAAAACAGCTATGAAAACTCAGTAGCACTTGTGTCCACAGCTTCATGGGGAAGGGGGCTGGAAGCAGTGACTTAAATAAAATCTGGATGTCACAAATGACTTATTCACAAGTCTCTTCCCAGCAGCCCTGCCTTCCTCTTCCCCCCACTCTCAGATTGATGGTGTGACCTTAGTCAAGTCACTTAATCGCTAACGAGGGAACTTCTAGTCTAACTTTCCAGCTCTGGATCCATGGCTGTTGAGCTGCCCTCACATTCCTCTCCCTGCAACCTGACTGTCCCCTCTGTTCCACAGGCAGCCAGGGGCCAACGAGGGAGTGAAGGCTGAAGGTTTCTCCTGCCACAGGCCCTTCTAGTATCTAAGAGACTAATTAAGAGCCCAAGCCGGCCATTAAAGACCTTGGATTTCTTTCTCCAAGGTCGCTTCCCTGACAGGGCCCACCAGCCTTTCCAGAAGAAGCCCAGCTTACCACTCTCTCTAATTCTGCCTTCTTCCGAAGGGGTTAACCTCTGCTAGGAAGAAAAGCATCCCTCCTTCTTTCCCTCCCTCCCTTTGCCTGAGGCACCGAGATCAGGAAATTCACTGCTAATCACTGCGGTTGTGATTTCTGATTTCAACTGGCAGCACAGAGAATTCGGCTGTGCTCCCCCGGGGACAGTGGGCCCCACAAGGTAGGCCTCCAGCTTGCTAAGTAGTGGTGCTGCCACGGGAAGATCAATTTTAAATTAATCTCCCCTGTCTCGTTAAAGTGGTTGCTAAAAATATAATCTCCGGGATATCTTCCTGTAAGACTTAACTAAAAGGGGGAAAAAAAAAATTTGGATAATATTAATTAAGTGCCTCCCTCCATCTTAGCTCCCAGAAAACTGGATTTGCATTTGGTAGAACACAATTTCTGAGACTGGACTAATCCATCTTCAAGGAGGGAGGCTGCAGAGGCCCTTTCCTCTCTCCCAGCTTCCCAGTGGGCTGGTTTATAGGCAACGCACTCTGGGAAACCTGTAGGTTATTTCTCTCTAAACAATATTTAAACAACCAATGTGCATTCTGGCTAAAGGTTAAAGATTCAGTGTTAAGCCACACTAAAACAAATCCCTTCCTATTTCTAAGCTCAGGCAGTTTGGGAGAGAGAGGCAGAAGGGGAAAAAATGTCTAGACATACTTTTGCTAAGCTCACGAGGGAGTCATCACAGAAACACTTTATTGGGACCTAATCTTGGTTATGTATACAATACGTGTTTTTTTTCTTTTAAATAGCAGCAACACATTGACCAACGTGAACAAAGCTGAAAGGGGGCCTTATTTGGAAGAATGGGGCTCTGTGGAGAAACATCTATGGCCTCTATAGAGAGCCAGGAGTCAAAAGCAGACATAATTTTTCAAGAGCTCTGAAGGATAATGGAGGGAAAAGAGGCTAATAACCCTTCATTAGCAAAAACCACACTTGGACCCACCCTCTTCAGCATTCTGTGCAGTGAAAAGACAATTCTATACCTGTAATTGCCGTGGAATGACAAGACTGAGTATTATCCAGGGTCAGTATGCATATATACTTTTTTGTTGACCATGGCAGTTTCCTTTCCTACTTACCCTGACCTCAGGGGGAGCTCAGGTCAAAAGACTTGGGGACAGAGATAATCAGTAATGAGAATCAACTGTTCATGGTATTCAATTATTTAGTATGTGCATTCCCCCCTTTTTTTTCAGCAGATTCTTTTCCTCTATTTATTTGTCCTGAATTACTTCTTGCTTTCTCTTTCACTCTTACTCTTTTCTCCTTTTCTATCCTGTCCCTGCCTGTGTCTTAGGAGGCTCCACTTCGAATCTTCAGAAGTAAACATGCTTATCGAGTTTAGTACCTCGTGTATTATTACAAAAACTGCTGAATATATTACCACAATAGTTAGTATTTTAATTATAATAAATGCTTGCCGATTGAGTGATTTTAGTTATTATTTGCCATAGATGAGGATAAGAAGAGATAAAGTATATATAGCATGGGGGGAGGGGAGGCAGAGAAGATAAGATCTATTACATCAAGTCTTTTATTTATTTATTTTTTTAGTACATTTAAATATCTCTGGAAAAGGTTGAAAACGTTGCTCTCCAAGCTCCTTTCCATAATACAGATTATTGTAAATTGGATAATGAACAAAGTTCTGGTTTAATGCAGCTGACATGTTTGCTGAATTAAATTGTTATTTCTTAAATTCCAAGGATGCTATAATTTCCTCTCTTGTCCAAAGAACAAAGGTCAAAATAACTCTATAATATGTTGGTAGTTAAACAGACCTTCACTATACTGGCTGAGGCCTTGGCTTGACTGTAACCTTGAGTTTTCAAAGGCTAAGTCGGTGTAACAAAGTCTAGAAGGTCCTTCCAAGAGCTAGGAAGACTTTGAACACAGTTCTGAATTGATTCTGTTATCTGAACGCCAGCTTGGCTAAATGCAGAGGGTCTTATCATTGGAAATTTGGCCACTGAGTGATAAATTCTTGAGCATGGCAACTCAAAAGGCAAAGAAACGTTTTAAAAAAATGGTTATTGCCTTGTGCAACCCCTTCTACTTTCCTTTTTAGAATTTAAACTTTTTTGACTTTTTTACATCACCTACATTTCTTAACATATTTCTTTCATCTTCTTCCTCCGGCAAAGCCATCCCTCTTCATAAAGAGGAAAAAAAATGAAGAAAAAGAAGTTCAAGCAAAATGGAATAAAGAAATGTTATTTATAACACTGACATATCTGTAGACCCCCATTCTCTGCAAAAAATCAGAGGAAGATGCTGTCTCCTATTTCTACTTTGGGGTCAAGCTAATTTCTTAGCATTCAGTTTTAACTATTTTGTTATTTCTCCCACCCCACCCCCCCATTTACAGTATTGTAGTCATTGTGACTATTGCTTTTCTGACTCTGCTTATTTTTAGCTTGTTTCAAGGTCATATGTCATCCTATACTTCTTTTTTTGGTACCCCCTTCTATTTTTACAGTGAGGAGTTAATTTTCAAAAAGCCAGGCAAAAGAATCTCCCCATCTTTAGATTATCTGTAACTGTGAACTAACCGGGAAGGGCTTTAAAGGAGAGCTCTTTGGTCAAAGACCAACAAATTGACATGCTATTAGAAGATGTAAACTGAATCGATATTGACTTTTTTGCAATCAATGAAACCAAAAGACAAAGGAAATCACACTAAATGGGGCAGAGGACATGGGCTGCAACAGATTTCCCAAGGAGATCGACTTTTAAAAAGTGGCATGAGGGATATATTAAATATATATATGTAGATATATATCTATATAATAGATATATATCTACATATATATAAGTGTGTATACATACATTTATATATGTATGTATACACACACACCATATATATATATATATATATATATATATCTCACATAAGGAAATGGGTCAGTTATGGAGTAGATGGATAGAGTGCTAGGCTGTAAATAGGAAGAGCTGAGTTCAAATCCAGACTTGGACGACACTTACTAGTTGTGTGAGCCTGGCTAAGTCACCTGCTTAGCCTTGGCTAAGTTACCCTTCTTGCCTCAAGTTTCCTCATCTGTCAAATGAGTTGGAAAAGAAAACCCCAAGTGGGGTAACAAAAGGGCAGACATAAATGAAGTGATGCAACAACAACAACAATGGAGAAGGATTTATGGAAGAACATAGATGGGAATCACACAGAATCAAAAAGTCTGGATGAGTGTCTGAAGAAGAGCTGGAATTACTCAAAAGCCTTTAATTAATCTCTATTACTTAGTGAATAAAGGCTAACTCATTTGTTAGG